>NW_024472697.1:0-11012 GCF_017654505.1 Polyodon spathula | reverse complement strand
CTAAGTAACTACTATTTCTATGTAAATATACAGTAATTCAAGGCACCAAATGTAAAGTCTTGCCCAATAATGCATTCTGTCTGTTACCATTTAAAAAATGTTTGCAATAAATGTTTGATTTCACATGTCCTGCTGGCTGTTGTTTTCTCTCACGTTTCCCATCATGTAGTATAAACACTACTGCCTGGATTTGTCAATATAAGTACAGCCAAACGCTTTTCATATGACTTCACATGGACCATCAGGAGTTCACTCATACCCTAACCAATAAAACACAAAGATCAATACTATTAGGTTAGTTATTCCAGAAAACATGACAATACAAGCTCTCCACTCATCCCCTCAGGTTGTACGGTTCTGAGATAGAAAACCCATTTCAATGCACACTAACAGTTTAGCATCAAGGGCCCGCCTCTGCAGGCTTTTCATTGTCGTATGGCACAGCATTTAAGATCTGAGACAGAGCGTTGATGTACAAACTGCCCAGACAAGGCTGAATGTCCGTCCCTTCATAGAATTGAACTTTTATCTTAGCACTTTAGGTCTGTTCTGTATAAAATAAATGACTATATTTTGCAGAAACTTGCCATTTTTGCAAATAATAATAATAATAATAATAATAATAATAATAATAATAATAATAATAATAATAAATAATAATAATAATAACCATCTTTATTTTTAATATAGCGCATTTCACATGAATAAAAACATTGACAAATATTAATATTAAACACAAGAAAACACAGAACGGTAAAACAAGGCAGAGAATAAGAGGAACATAATTTTAGCATAAAAACGCTCCATTATAAAAGTGTATTTTTACTCTTGTTTTAAAAGCAGTGGCACTTGGTTCAGCGGATCATTCCAGAGGTTGTTTTCTACCACATTTCATCGTGTTCCGTGTGTAGATCCAGTATATATCTAATAAAACCCATAATATATAAACTCACAATAAAGCTATACATGCCACAAGATGCAGTATGTTATATATACTGTATTTTTCTATGTCGGAACATTGCAATACTTCATAAGAACATAAGAAAGTTTACAAACGAGAGGAGGCCATTCGGCCCATCTTGCTTGTTTGGTTGTTAGTAGCTTATTGATCCCAAAATCTCATCAAGCAGCTTCTTGAAGGATCCCAGGGTGTCGGCTTCAACAACATTACTGGCAAATTGCAGGTAACCCTAACAGCATTCTCCTTTCCCAAAGAGATATTAAGTCGAATGAAAATTAGCTGGATAACGTATAACTGTGATTGATATTAACCAGGAATACAACTAAGACCTGCGAATTTATCAGAAGCGTGTCCGCATTGCCTCCCTGATAGCTGCAGCTTTTCCACTCACAAAATAAACCTAAACACGTGGGGGAAATCGGTGCAAATACCGGATTCATCCCCACTGTGGGGTTCATATTTGGGTGGCAAATTAACTAAGCTGCTCAAATGAACTGTAAAACCTGTCTGAACTACTTTATAAAACTATTCGTGTATCTAGCATTACACTGATGAAGACACGAGCCAAAACGTTTGTCTTCTTGACTTTGGGGTTCATTTAATCCACCTGTAGCTTTGAACCACAGGTCGGTTTTTGAAGCATTTTCCAGGGCTTTGCACCAACCTCTCTGTGATTACCCTAGGACTGCCTAAAATAAGCGGTAAGTGGTGTAGGGTGTTGATTAGAACAGAAATCAATTGGAGTTTCAAAGTCAGTTTGAGCACCAAATTGCATCATATAGCCTAATAAGAGACCCTGTAAGCAACAGGAAAACCGAAGAGCCGACAGACAGACAGCACCGCTGTTCACAGAATGTAACGAGGCTGTGTGATCCAGCGTGTGTTTTTTAAACCCATTCTTCACCGTCTCCATTTCTCTTTGTATTGAAACTCAAAACTCCCTCACATGACTTGCTGTTTTATCGTCTAAGCTATACGCTATTACTATGAAATGAAACATGCATGCTAACAGCATATAATCGGGACAGTCCCAAATGCATAGGAAGAAAGTCCAGATATTTCCACATAGTAAATAACTATTCTGCACAGCAGAGTTAGTGAAACCCACACGCTGTGCGATTGGTGCGGCTGACACGTGTGCTGATCACTAGTTTACCGGTATGCAAAGTTATTAAGAAGGCTTCGCTGAGTTGAGGGGATACGTCTATTATTATATGATATAGTGTTTCTTATGTACGACTCCTCCCAAACCCCAAAATCCAAACACCAGGGTGATCCCTACATTGAAGAAAAGCTGGGAACCAACTGCACTTTTTAAAAGGAGGTACGGAGGCACACCCTGTGAGCCAATGAAACAAGTCAAAAATGCGAGCGGACGCACAGAGCTGCCAATGAGCTAAGAGCTGTGGGCAAAGCATCAGCCAATCAACCGGCGGGTCACGTCGGCCGGCCGCAAACGACAGCCAATGACGTGCCAAGAATTGAACTTTCAAAAAAAAAACCCCGCCGTCTTGTAAGTTGTTGGAAAGTTGAGGTTTGGTTTTCGGGACGGTGAATTAGGTGAGCGATTTACACTTAAAACCCGATAAGAAGAAGAAGAAGAAGAAAAAAAAAATGTGTTTTTGTCTCTTTCCAGCGAATAACGGGGCTACGTTTTGCTGTTTGGTTTTGGCAAAGAAAGGCAGCGAGTTTGTAAACAACATTAATTCACTGTTATTGTCTAATTAAGTCTAATTTTTTTTTAATTAACTACGTTTTAATAGCAGTTTCTTAATATGCAAAGCTATTTAGGGTGTATTTGTGTCTTGTGTTATATACTGTAGCCTATAGTTTGTTTAATAACACGGTAATCCATTTAAAACGACATTTCTGTGCTTTTTAAAACTGTACGCGGTATAGGGATGGTATTTACAGTATGAATATAAAAAATACAGATTTGTTTTACGATCCTCGAGTTCCAGGTTCGTTTTTAACGATAAATTGTATTTAAGTGTACAAATTAATAATCGTTAAAATAAACAAGTCATACACCTGCAAATCTAAAATTACAATTTGATGCAGCTAAATAGAGGGCTCTGTTTTAGGTCCTCTTGTTTTCGCGATGTTGCTTTTAGGTAGACATGGGGTGAATTTAAATTGTTACGCTGATGATACGCGGCTATGTTTGTCTTGAAAGCCAGCTGGGGTTTTATTGGCTGCGTGCCTTGTTTACAATCATCATGCGTGACTTTGGATGTCTCAAATTTAAGATTGTTTTTTTTTTTTTTGTTGCATGATGATGGTAATAAGACTTCTTTTGCAAAGCAGTATCACCTATTCACTACTAGCTTGATCAGCCCCAGTATGCATAGGCAACAAGCAGGTAGAGGCTTGAAATTATAGTAAAACCGCGAATGGATCACACTGCTATGCAACGGGAGTCTTATTTTCATCCCTGTATAATTTTTTTGATGTGTAAACAAATGCAAACATAATTTGCCACCAAATACATTTCAAGCAGAATGTGTGAAATCAGAGTACCCCAGTGTTGTATATTGAATGCCTACAAGGTCAATTCTCACACCTTTTTTTTTTTCCCCCCAGAAATAGGAATGGAGCCGCCCGTGTCGAGATTTGCCAGTCGGTTTCGCAAGGATGCCAGCGTGGAGCTGCTGCGGGTGAAGATGGCCCGCAGACGCTCACAGTCTCAGAAAGAGAACAGGGAGCGTGTGATCACGAAGAGCAGGGGGCTGGCGCTTCAGGACCCCAACATCTCCACTGTGAGGGAGAGTGAGCTGTCTGCCCTGGAGGCTGAGGAGGTTTCCCAGGAGACGAGCGCCGTGCTGCGCAGTGAGTGTCTGGGAGTGGGCTGTGCTGATCGGGGGGCTGTCAAAGCCTCAATGTTGGTTTCTTTTCTGAAGCGTAAATGTGGTGCTTTAGATAAGGGTTGTTCAATACTTTAACTTCCTAGACGTTTAAACTTCAAGATTAAAACCCATCATGGGAAGTCCTCCATAAGAATACTGTCATTCGTTTATAGTGTGCTGCAACATTAATGTGGACGAGTCGACTTGTGTAGAACAAAGGCTTCTATTGGAAAAAGACTTCATCCAAGAGTCGATTTAACCTTCCACTGTATATGTGAAATGTTTTGACAACGGTCAAAAGAAATGAGCACTTGGGAAAACATTTAAACTGTATTAACAACTGTGAACATCCCTACCTTAGATTATGCTTCTCTGTTTACATGGCATCCCCAGTGCATGGCTAGAAGTAGCTCAACAGTAGTTCGGTTTACTGCATTTACAATTAGGGGTGGACCAAAAATATCCGTTAATAACACTCTGAGCTGGCAGGATTATCTAAACCCACCTTTATGAACGAAGCAAGACCTCTCTAGCAGTGGCGCTGATCTATTTTAGTTTTCTGACTGTCAGAAATTCATTCTACTGATCTGATTATCTATAACACTTCAATACAGTAATAGCCACTAAACAGATTGCTGCTGATATGATAATTAACTCTCAAGTGTCAGTTGGTCAAAAGCTGAGAAATAAGCTTATGCCTACTGTTGTAGGTATGAATTAATGAGGAGTATACCAAAATGAGAATTCACATTTAGAGATGAGGGAGGAATACAATAATTGGTATGCAGAACATGGGTGTTAAAAATGAATGCATGAGTAAGTGTTGTTGAATGCAGTTTGTGGTAAAGTCCTGGCCTGCTTTTCCTTGCAGAACCTGCAGCCTCGGCGGGTGTCAGCAAAGCTGTGGCGGAGCGCAAACAGATGCTGGAGCGCTACAAAGAGGCCAAGGTGCTGCAGAAGATGAAGGAGCAGAGGGAGAAGGCCAAGAAGGGCGTCTTCAAGGTGGGGGTGTTCAAACCGGACCCCCAGTTCTTCGTGCCGTCCGTGCTAGGCCAACCCAATACCCGTGCGCAGCACAAAGTCAAGGTAGGGCGTGCTTAGCTTGTGCTTCACTTGGTTTTAATCTTAACCTTGACCAGCTTACCTCCAGCCGATATAAATTCAGGACAGAAACTGGGAGCAGAGGGCACTTAAATGGGTGGAAGAGAGAGGGCAGGAAACGCTGGATGTGGAATACATGCGATTCAGTATAGGGCACTTCTCAAGCTCGGTCCTGGGGACCACCTGTGGCTGCTGGTTTTCATTCCAACCCAGATCTCAATTACTTAACTAGACCTCTTAATTGAACTGGTAATTTGCTTATAGACCTTTTTTACTTGTTTTCAGCTCCACAGTTGCATATTTCAAGTTAGCTATAACATTTGATAAGTAACTTGAACTGCAACTGCAACTGCAACCTGAAAACAAGTAAAAAAAAAAAGGTCCAAACAAATTATTAGTTCAATTAAAGGTCTAGTTAAATAATTAAGAGCTCAGTTGGAATGAGAACCAGCAGCCACAGGGTGTCCCCAGGACAGTTTTTTGGGGGTTTTGATGTTTAGGTACATTACGGTACTGATACTATTCCTGTTCTCTATACTGATTGTGGAATACACATTTTAACGCAGTCTTTGTCTTCATGCTGTATGAAGCAAGTGAAGGTAAAGGACATTTTGATATAAACTCATTTTTATTCAATTTCCTGTACAAAACAAATCTCAGTACTGTTCAGCGTTCCCACCCAGCCTCACTGCATTCCAGTCACTTCTACCCTGCTGTCAATCTGCAGGACATCATTTTGCCTTTGCATTTTTCTACATAAACTCATCTCTGCTCTTAATTACCTGTATTGGTAAATGTTTGTGTTTTTTAAGCAATATCACCAATCATTTGCTAGTTCTGTTTACCATCAGCTGAACAAAGTATTTATTTTATATGTTAGAATTTTTCTAACAAACTGCTGCTCTGCATTATTTTGAGCAAATGATAGCTCTTAATAGAATAATACATGCTATGGTAGTATAACGTTGTCCAACTTTTAGGGTGTTTTAAAATTCTGATTGTCATAAAAATTAAATTGCTATACCTTTTCAGCGTTGACATGTTAAAATAAATTCTCAAGTTAAAGCATTCAGTGAAAGGGAATGTGGTGTTTTTTTTTTGTTTTGTGACTTAGTGATTTGACTGTAGTATTTCTCAATTCTTTGCAAGTCTTCATTGTATAGTTTGCATGATGTACTGTGATATTAGTTACCATAGCCATGTTGATGTTGTGCCACTGGGATCTTTAAGGTTCGATTTTCCCCCCATCCCTTTTTTGATATTTGGACAGTATAAAGACTGCAGACTCCCTTTATAGTATCTAACCAGCTAGTTGAGTGCCCTGGTTTAAGTCTTTTGCACCCCTGACTCGTGCGTGTTTGTTTCCCTGCTGTGTTCACAGGACCCTCCAGCTCCAGTGTGCGCAAATAGAGTGAACACCCGATCGATGGCAAAGAAGCCAGACCCTCCAAAAAAGGTACCTGTGCAGGGCTTGATCGCAAATACTGCTAGCTTGGCTTTTAAACCTTGCTGTAATGTGTCCAACATGTGAATTGCCTACAGGAAGTCTTTCCGTTTCTTTCAGTAGAACTTCCATCATTTATCCCACCTAACATTTAAAAGTAAAGTAGGAAATGGCCTTGATTGCTGAAGTGGGCTACAGTAGGTGATGTACACAGAAAAGCTAAAAAACTTAAGACAGTTTCAATGACAATTCAACGCTTTTCTTCTGCAGGCTGTTGTCAGCCAGCCATTGGAAGCTCCAGTAAGGAAGGCCACAGTGCAAACACGAGGCCAGAAACAAGCAGCAGCAGCACCACCTCCTGCTTCCACAACACACAGAGGTAAGACTGAGGAACAGGGCTGTGCTCTGCAGCACCCCTGTTTATACAACACAGAGATGAGACTGAAGAACAGGGCTGTGCTCTGCAGCACCCCTGTTAATGCAACACAGAGATGAGACTGAGGAACAGGGCTGTGCTCTGCAGCACCCCCTGCTTCCACACCACAGATATGAGACTGAGGATCAGGGCTGTGCTCTGCAGCACCCCCTGCTTCCACACCACAGATATGAGACTGAGGAACAGGGCTGTGCTCTGCAGCACCCCCTGCTTCCACACCACAGATATGAGACTGAGATCAGGGCTGTGCTCTGCAGACAGATATGAGACTGAGGATCAGGGCTGTGCTCTGCAGCACCCCCTCCTTCCACACCACAGATATGAGACTGAGGAACAGGGCTGTGCTCTGCAGCACCCCCTCCTTCCACACCACAGATATGAGACTGAGGAACAGGGCTGTGCTCTGCAGCACCCCCTGCTTCCACACCACAGATATGAGACTGAGGAACAGGGCTGTGCTCTGCAGCACCCCCTGCTTCCACACCACAGATATGAGACTGAGGAACAGGGCTGTGCTCTGCAGCACCCCCTGCTTCCACACCACAGATATGAGACTGAGGATCAGGGCTGTGCTCTGCAGCACCCCTGCTTCCACACCACAGATATGAGACTGAGGAACAGGGCTGTGCTCTGCAGCACCCCCTCCTTCCACACCACAGATATGAGACTGAGGAACAGGGCTGTGCTCTGCAGCACCCCCTGCTTCCACACCACAGATATGAGACTGAGGAACAGGGCTGTGCTCTGCAGCACCCCCTCCTTCCACACCACAGATATGAGACTGAGGAACAGGGCTGTGCTCTGCAGCACCCCCTGCTTCCACACCACAGATATGAGACTGAGGAACAGGGCTGTGCTCTGCAGCACCCCCTGCTTCCACACCACAGATATGAGACTGAGGAACAGGGCCGTGCTCTGCAGCACCCCCTCCTTCCACACCACAGATATGAGACTGAGGAACAGGGCCGTGCTCTGCAGCACCCCTGCTTCCACAACACAGATATGAGACTGAGGAACAGGGCTGTGCTCTGCAGCACCCCCTGCTTCCACAACACAGATATGAGACTGAGGAACAGGGCTGTGCTCTGCAGCACCCCCTGCTTCCACACCACAGATATGAGACTGAGGATCAGGGCTGTGCTCTGCAGCACCCCCTGCTTCCACACCACAGATATGAGACTGAGGATCAGGGCTGTGCTCTGCAGCACCCCCTGCTTCCACACCACAGATATGAGACTGAGGAACAGGGCTGTGCTCTGCAGCACCCCCTGCTTCCACACCACAGATATGAGACTGAGGAACAGGGCTGTGCTCTGCAGCACCCCCTGCTTCCACACCACAGATATGAGACTGAGCCCTGTCTTGCTGATATCGCAGAGGTAAATGCTAGACTCTCGGGAGGTGTTGGAATGAGGTGCTCTTCTGCTACTGCATGTAACACAAGCTTGTATAGAACAGTGCTTTTCAACCTCAAGTACCAGTGTTTCCAGCAGGGTCCACCAGGTGTACCAGTCACTGCAATCTTAAACGGCTGTTGTAAAGCCAAGACCTACCCATTACAACCAGTGGCCGTATTTCTTAGTCTTAGGACAAAACTTCGTAGGAAAATAGTTAAGATCTTCCTAAGATCAAGTTCAAGAACTTTTAAAATATTAAAGTTTAAAATACATGTATTGTGATTTAGCTAAACACACTCTTTACAATTAATTTAATACATGTAGTGCATTACTAAAATAAACCGCACCAATCAATCCTTGTTGCATAAACATTAACATGAACGCAGGATTCAGTTTCATCTGAGAAATTTATTTCGGTTCTCTTATACATTTGGACAAATCTAAACAGAATCTAAAATCAGTTACAGGCTTTTTAACTAAATGGGGATGCTGTGATTTCATGTTCTTGTAACTCAACTTAATAGAAATACAGCTGTAAAAAAACATATCTATATAAATTAATTAATTATACACTCGCTGATCTGGATTCCGAAAACAGCGATAACTCTGGTGACTAGTTTGTAGCCCAGCCAATAGATCTTAGTGTTAAGGGTAAAAACAACCCCTGATGACTAAAAACCTTTTAAATTCATATGTATAATGACAACTGATGCTCAGGCTGTAGTTCTAAGCAGGGTTTGATAAGTTTGTCCCTCCTAGCACTGACCATTGGCTGCCATGGTTATTTATCATGGATGTGCAATGCTCACCCTACAAAAATAGATCGGTCATATATACTGTATTATTATTATTTGGCTGGGAAGTCTATTGCTAAAGTTTTTTTTTTTCTTCCCTAAACTTTAAACTGCTGCTGCTTTGAAGATGTGTGCCTGATCAGGTTCTCACTTGGCAGGTAACAAGCTGGATACATTGGCTGTCATATGCTGAAAAAATTTTGCTGCTCCATCCTTGCAATTGGCGCCGTGACGCATTTTTCGATAAAGCCTTTTGAAATCTTCTTGGGAACCGGTGAAGCGATTATTCTGACACTTGGCATATATCATCAGCATCCAAACCTGCATCAAGTTTGTGAAGCAGAAGTTTCGATGATAAATTAATGTCAAAATGGCTGCCACAAATCTGATCGAAACACGGCCTTAACAGCAAACTGCTGCTATTTGAACACTGTTTGACCAGCAGACTTCCTAGTTATTGTCCCAGTAACAGTGGAATACAAATATATCAAAATGGTTATGTTTTATAAAACAAGATGGCCACCTGATGTACGTTTATGTCTGAAATTTAAAACTGCCTCGGTTGACAAACTGTTTACTTGACTAACTCGAAACTTCACAAGCATCATCCTTGACACTGTAGCAATACAACTGACTTTTAAGAAACTCGTTAAACAAGATGGCTGCCTGATGCATTTAAAAAAAAAAAAACTTTCAAAATCTTCTCCTGTGGAACAGTTGAAGTTGTGTATTGCAAAATGTTACATTCATAATTATTGACACATGACACAGCAAGGCCTAATACTGAATTAGCTAATGGTCTCTGATGGTAGTGCTGGGACAAATATCAGAATATTCAAACGATTCTAAAAATGTAAGATGTTCGTGTTTGCTAGAAACGTCAAAAAAACCTTCCACTTACTTTCCGCCTCACCAGAAGCTGCGCGACCAGTTTTAAAAATGGCAAGTGAAAAAGAGCTCTGTGTGAGATGTGGGATCTACAGAGCGGCTCGAGCCTCTATTAAAAGTTTTAGACAGCAAAAAGGAAGAAAAACAGATCATATGTGTGCGCGCATAATCTCTATGGAAAGCCATCTGGGTCAAAAAAAGCATTGTGCTGCTTTTGTTAGGGTCAGAATCTCATGGGACAGAAACTGATTACTTGATAGTTCAGGTTGACTATTTGTATGAGGCATAAGATCAAATGATCCTTTTTAACCTGATTTTTACAATTGTTTTTAATTTATGTGCTTATTAACTGATTTGTCTATCGTTCTTAATTTGTTTGCTTCAATTAGATTTATTTATTGATATTTTCAGTACTTTATACTGCATTTTTAACTGACATGTAAAGTGCTGCGAGGTGCTGTGGTAGGAAAGGCACTGTAAATAAAGTGAAATGTGTTCCATTTTTATAAAACTGATAGGGAGGGTACGTGTTCATAACTATGAAACAGTTCCCCATCAAGAATGAAATGTAACAATTACCTGATGGTTACTAATCCTTTAACATCTTACCTGAATAGATACCATATTACTTCAATTTGGCGCCTCCCTCGTATTGACCCCAGTCATATCAGCTTTGTAATGGAGGCCGCCTCGAATAAACGCCGCTGTCAGTAAAGAAACATGAAGGGATTTTTTTTTTTATTTCCTTACTAAAAAAAACACACACACAGTAAACAAACGGACGTGCAACACTGACTATGTACATGTAACGCCCCCCAAAGAGAAGAGAACCTCAGTCTAACCAGTAAATTACAAACTAATGTACACACACATAGTAAGCACATTTTAGGACAGCAGTCCTTCTGAAGTTCTTATAGGTAGTTTTGTTTTTCTTGTAATTCCCATACTCAATCCTTTACAAATAAAAAAACATTGTGCTTACTATCTATGAGAAGATTTAGTTTCGGTTTCTCTTGCAGAGAAATTACAAACAAGCAAGGTGCAGTGAGAAGGAGTAGGATATATTGTAGTTTTTACAGAAATCAAGCTGATATTCTGAGCTAATTTTTGGTGCATGTCACACTCTTGTACTTATCTGCCACACC
>NW_024472696.1:0-100000 GCF_017654505.1 Polyodon spathula | reverse complement strand
GGATTTTGCTGCTCTAGTTGCTGCTCTTGTAACAGTGCAAAGAGCTGCAACCAGAATTATTCTGGGTTTTAAAAAAGGCATGTCATATGTAGACCGGCTAAAAGAACTGAATCTGTTCAGTCTTGAACTAAGACTACGCGCCGATCTGATTCAAGCATTCAATTCTAAAAGGTATTGACAACGTCGACCCAGGGGACTTTTTCGACCTGAAAAAAGAAACAAGGACCAGGGGTCACAAATGAGATTAGACGAAGGGGCATTCCACAAGGCTGTGTTCTTACCAAGGCACCGTGTATGAAGAAAAGACGACGCCAACACAGAAAGGAAATATTTAAATGCTTAGCAGCCAAACATTTATTAACGTTTCTTTCCAAGAACCAAATATATTTTGTAGTTATATTGAAAAGCAACTGAGTTGCATGTAATACAATCATATCTTCAAAAAAGCGTTTAATAAAAAGCAAAAACAAATAAACTTCAGTATATATTGCGCATTTAGGACATCTTGGTTTTTATTTTGAGAAAAACAAACAAAAACTCAACTTAAACCCTCTGTAATGTTAAACTCCTAAAAATCGGTTACACCCACACACTGATAAAATGTCAACTTTTATTTTTAATTATTTATAATCCAGCATAAGAAATACAGTACCTTCCATGGCAAAAAATAAAAAATATGTAAATGCAATAAAAGTTATTTCTTTTCTTTTCTAACCCTTATTACATTCAGCTTATTTGCACAATAGAGTTCTACCATCTTTTCCTAGGAGCCAGTGATTTTCTTGAGTACCATCCAGCACTAATATAAAGCAGGGCCCTTTCCCTTTAGTCACACTGCTGCCAATGCAAACTGCTTTCCGTGCCACGCTTTGAAGGAGGATCAGGGTCACCTTGCAGAGTTTAAACAGAGGATCAGGCTTCAGCTGCAGAGCACACTGTTTTACTTGTCTTGTGCTAGCACAAAAAGTTGTTTTATTTAAACCCAATCTGAAAGTTTCAAGTATAATGCTGCAGATAAGAGCTGTGTTTTTTTTTTTTTTTTTTTTTTTTATTTTAAATCGGAAGGTCATAGGCAGCTAGCAATTAAAACATTACAAGGGGGTTCTGAAAATGTAAACATTTCTGACAGTCAGCAAGTAGACCCTCCAACCCCACCCCAAAAAAAGCACTCATCTTCTACGCAAACAAAACCATCTCAAAGCTATCAGACCCTCCAAAAACAAATCTAAGCAAAAAAGGTAAGTGCTACAGTTTTTAGTAGGAACTTAACAGCTTTCACCTTGTCTCTCATTTCTTAGGTAAGACACTCGACAGTGAAGTCACCCTGCTTTGAAGAGCAGCCCCATTGTGCTGAGGACTCGAGCTGCGATCTGAGATCTCACTGACTCCGTTACAGATTGAAACAGATGGTGCAGCGGGACTGACACTTTACACAGTGAGCTTAGCTTGCCACAGAAGCAGCAAATCTTGAAACCCCCTTTGCTGCAGGCACTGCCTCTTCAATAAATGTACCCAAGCTGAGCTCAGAGACGACAGCCTAATCCTGACTTAAAAAGCAAACAGGTCACCCACTCCACGTTTTCATTTAAGACGTCTTGGATTACAGATGCTGCACATTCTGGAAAACAGCATAAAAATTTAAATATACATCTTGCCCCTTCTCTAAAAACCCTCAAGCAGGAAATTCAGCTTCAAAACATGTGGGAATGTACCATCAGCTTCCTAAACATCACACTGCAGCAGCACTTTAATTAACAACAAGGGAATGTGCTGATTACCTGGTCAGCATTCCTTCAAGGAGCGCACATATCTAACACTCGGCACCCAGCACCGCAACCTCCCGACAAGACCAGTTAAACACAGGACTGGAATCAAAACAGGAGAGGCTGTTAACCCTAAGCTACCTGCCAGGAGTCTAAAAAGAGAGCAGAAATGGGTCCAGATCAGTCACCGAAGGCAATTCTCACTTCTCTAAAAGCACAGTGGATAATTACGATGTTAAAATGGAAATTACTGGACGCATGTTTTACTGTAAACACGGTTTAAAATGAAACCCTAAAATCACAACGGCTACTGCATTGTGATACAGGAAAAAAAAAAGACAACTTCTGTTAAGTAGTTGAATAGCAGGAAATTGAAGCTAGCAGGTAAGGATACACATTTAAAGATTTAGTGGCCATTCTCTTTTCACCCCCATACAAATCTCCACTGCACAGCAGTGACAGAATACAAAATTACACTTTAGTTCTCTGTCCAACCAGACAGACAGACAGTCTGGCTATTCACTTGAACTCTCTCTGCACACCAACAAATCACCTCGGAAGCATCCAGACAATCCTTTCCTCTTTCTACACGTACAGGAGTTTGCTCTGGGTATGATTAAGGCTTGGACTGAGATTCAAGGTTGGTTTCAATCGACTCCCATTAGCACAAATATTTAAACTGCGCAGCACAAGGTAGCCCGAAGTGCGTGCTGATCAGGGCCTGTATGAATTCACACAAAACAAACAGGAGTAGTAGTAGCTAGACTTTTATTCAAACCCTGCAAAATCTGATATAAAAACTAGCATGCCTCTGTCCTAAAACTTGAAACCCTCAGACTTCACTGTGTTGCGATTGCATTGAGACAGGGATGTTAATTCGGGGTGGGGGAGGACGAACACAGTTGAAAGCGGGGCTGACGAATGCAGATCTGCCACATCATGCATTGGAAACAGTCTGTTGTTTTTCAGCAATTTAGATCAACTAGCCAAAAGTACACTTTTACCAGACAGTGCAAGGCTATCGCACTTTAGAAACATAGGTTTAGGTTTTGTTTTGTTTTAATTAGACAAGCACAGTAAGTTTGTTCCCTTTTGATGGCAATAGCTTCTTAATTCTTTTTCTTTACAACACTCCTAATGTGGTTCAAGAGCATAGCAGCATACGGACGAGAGTGAGGACAGTTTTATAACACAAGTTTGAGGCACAGACTGCCATATCATCTGGGGTCGGCAAACAAGAGCACCATCCTGTCATTTAGACTCTGCAGGCAAACCCTCTTCGTATTGGTTTGGATTGGAGCGGCTCAGGCACGGAAATTGGCAGCGTTTGACCAGAAAAAAAGTGAAGCCCAGTAGACTGCATAGTTAAGTTTTTTTTCTTTTTTCATTTTTTTTTTTTTTTTTTTTTTTAAAAGTTTTTGTACAAACAAATTACTTTTTAAACACCAAAAAACTTGAGGGAATTTGTTTTCTTCTCAAAAAAAAAAATCTTAACACATCTTTGACAGATTAAAAATTCACATTTGCATATTAATACATAAAGGCCATCTATTAGAGAAATAAGATCAAGGCTTATATTCTTTACTTTTTTTTTTTAAACTATGTGTGAGAATCACACTCTTTTTTTAAATACACAATAACTCTTATTTTCAGTAAGATTGAAAGGCTACAGGAACACACACAGGAGCATTTGCTGTTGATCAGTAGCCTTTGTAACTTTGTAAACTATAACTTTCATGAAAACCTTGGAGCTACCGAGCTATCTGTATAGCATCTGGTAGTACACAGAACATCCCTGTGTCAGTCAGGTGAACTCATTCATACAAAACCATTCACCCCCTCCCAGAAATATAACAAAACCAACCCATACAGGGTTACAAAAGGACCTGCAATAGTTCCTAAGCTCTTGTGCCCCCACCCTTTACAACCACTTTTCAGAATTGTACATTAAACCAAAAGGTAACAAATGAGTGTTAATAACTCTGCACTCAAACCTCCAGTTTCTGCACCAAGCGCTCTACAGAAATAAACGCATAGGTTACAGTGGTTTTATTATTAAGGGGACCAGTGTAGCATTGTGCTGGCATTGCAAACAGGAGGATTCGATGCAGTGAGGGTGGAGAAGCCGGTATTAGAAATTAACAATACTAGAGGTAAAACACACATGAAAATAAATTAAAAAGAGACAACACTGTCTTTTTTTTTTTTTTTTTTAAACACATTAGAAGGATATTTGTTTTTATTGTAGCATTTTCAAGTATGAAAGGGCTTTCTTCGCAAGCTTGCGAGTCCAAGCAAACACCTGCGATGCTGCAATTCTAGGCATATGATCGTCTCTGTAAAATGGGTTATTTTGTCCTGGCTGAAATCATCCCAACTTATTTAATTTAACTCGCGCACTCAAAATGAACACCACAATCTAAAAGGAAGGAAGGAGGAGTAGAGGATCACTCAATGTTGTACTAGGGTGAAAGAAAAAGACAAATCTCAGAAGACAGACCGAGCTGCACGTTTCGTGCCTCAAGCAGCACCTGGAAGGACGTGGCAGGCAGTTTAAACAGTTCGGTACGCAGGGCAGGGCAGGGCATGAACAGCAACCTCACTGCAATCTGCGTGACCAGAGGGACGCTGGGCTTAGCAACACCCTGCTGCTCCCTCTGCAGTTTCCAAGTCAGCCTGTGAATATTGTCAATGTGCAGTGCTGTGGTCACTAAATATTTGATCTGTCTGCTAAGTTGTGTCCAATCACTCAGTTTATACAAGACTTTGATTATGAATTTATTAGGAAATAGAGAAAAAAGGGGAACAATCCCCAAAAACATGCATCTCGCATACAGGCGGACGCTGCCGCTCAGAACACTGCAGACTGGGGGCCTGGAATCTGGTAAAGATATGCTGGAGAGAGATCTCAAGAGGGGACAAGTGCAGATTACCTGAATGTTTCACTCTACCTGATCTGCACGTCGAAGATGGGAGGCATCAACCCCTCCGAATATACCTGCAATTTTATTTATTTATTTTTTTTAAATAAAATGTATCGAATCCCCTAACCTTCCTTTAAAACACTTCATAAAATAAAAGTTGTTCATTTTGGGACCATACCATTAACACTGCTCCAAATGACTGCTTTTAGGAAAAAAAAAAAAAAAAAAAAAAAAACACACACACACACACATGCGCACACACACAACGGACTACAATTTGTAAAGCAGGTTCTGTAACCGATGCCACAAATAACGACCAACTGTGTCCACCTGGAACCTCTTTGGAATAAAGTGAGCATGCTCAGCCCTGCATTACAAAACACACCAGCATGTAGGTGCAGGAAACATTTCGCAAAGACAAAAAAAAAAATGCATGCTTTACAGCTACCCTGTAGAAATCAGCATGTTTAAGAGAATTTCTTAGTTGTTTAATATCCTACTGTGTGCATACCACTCTCCTTCTCAGCTTAGATTTGCTATTCTTCCATTACATGTGCCAGTGTTGCACAAGCTTCAGTGCACAGTGCTTAATCTATGGGCATCAGTGCCCAGCATGGCAGTTTCCCTACAATCACCTTTAACAGACTTTTCAGATCATTCGTTTGCTTGTGCAAATCCAAGCGTAAACAAAACAATCATACAGAACACACAGGCAACAGAACATTAAGAGGTCAGAAATACATTATTGGGAAAATGGTATATTTATTTTCTGAATGTGATTTTTTCCCCAAATCTCTCTTGATCAAAACACAGTATTTCTAAGCTGCAAAAGCTACTCTGTACAAAAATGATGTTAGTTCTAGCAATTGTAGCCCAGATGGTTGACAGCACTGTGCGCTAAACTCGGGGAACACACCCTACACTACCCCCTCGAATACAAACCCAAAAATAAAAGGCATTCAATACCTTAACAGATTATTCCAATAGCCCACCCCACAAGGTGAATGACCACAGAGAGCTTTGGCATTGTCTGGTAATTCCCTTGATATGGATATTATTGCCCAATTAAACATATTGAGTTTGAACACACTCAAACAGAATCGGATTGTAAGTGCGCACATTTATTTATTTATTTATTTTTGCTTTTTAAAAAAAACAAAAAACAAAAACAAAACAATTAGTCAGACCAACTCAACCTTTTTTTTTTAAATAGTGCAGGACATTATTTCTAAGCGTAATATAGATTGTAAAATGTAACAGTTTTTATTTAAAATTCTGCACTAACAGTGCATACGTTTTCAAAGCACGGAGCGATGCTCCCGAGACGGACGTTTTGAGTTGTGCAGGGTAGACTCCTACCTTTTTCTGCACCCCCCTTTAATCGACAAGATTTCAGCTTAACCCCAGTTAATTCAGCATTGAAGTGGACAAGGTAAACCATTTTCCCCTCCATGTTTGCCAAGATCTCCTCCAACAGGCAATTACAAAAGAGCCACAACTCAACTGCAAAACTATACTGGTTGGAGAATTAAGAATGAGCGGCAGATTAGGCAGGAGGCTGATTGTTCTTGTTTGGGTGCAGTTCTGATCAATTAGTCACAGACCTAAACCAAGAGTTACAATTGAAACAATAACTCATGCCACACTGGGAGAGGTGGACTCCCTCACCCTTGCTTGTGTAACTTCTTTTTATGGCATCTTGCATTACAGCCGCAGTTCAGAAACACTTACAGAGCTTCACTAAAGACATCGAGTTTGCTGAAGTCTAGAACTGCTTACTGACTTATCGTGTAACAAAAAGTGTCATTAAATTCTTGTTAATTTGTATGGTCCAAGCCACAAGCTCTTTTGTGTCACAAATGATAAACTCTTGTCAGTTTGGGTGCTGAACAAGCCTTGGATTTCCATGCAACACAGAGTAGTGCTTCTACTAGCCCACAGAAAGGACAAGGCCAGCTTCTGGCAGTATTCAATAAACTACAGTCAACGACCACCAGGGAGGGATTGCAGGAGACAGACATTACAGAAGTCCACAATGCAAATGTACAACAGTGTCTCGCTTCAAACAAAAGTAAACAAACAAATCTAAGTGCTACATCCAAACTAGCACTGTTTCAACTCAACGGCCACAAATACTAAAACTGGGATCACTCAAATTTATCAACACAAAAAAGGTATATGCATGTTCTAGTTCGAAACCACTTTTCCTGAACCAAGTCTTCCTCCATCTAAGATCTATACTCCAAACCACTAGAGAGTAATGGAAGCCAGCCTCAGCATGGTTAATTCAATGGAAAGTGTGCAAAACAGGCTCTTTTTTCTCTCCAAAGGATCCCGTTTTTGTGATTAAAACAGAAGTCAGTTATTGTTTTAGTTTCCAAGCTACACTAAACACAATGCAACGAGCAGCCAGTATCTTTGCAAGCTCTAACAGTGTTTCCATCTGGGGGGGGAGCTCAAAGGACGCTCTGTGTATTATTTAATATTCTTAAAAAGGAAATACAAAAAATGCCAAACCTAAAAGCAAAAGTAGTACTTGTAACAAGCTAAACCATAAACAAAAAGGTGCAATACTTTAAACCTTGCTAGCAATCAATACTAAAACAAAACCCACACAACGAAACAAAACAAGCAATGAACAAAACAATAATTCTTTAAGAACATTCGTGGTAAACTTTTTCTGTACTGTGCGTGGCTGGCAACAGGAACTTATAGGGGTGGTCGATGATTATGGTTTGAGCTTCAAAACCAGGGTGCTGCCAGGGACACAATGCAAACTATTGGCTTTAAAAAGCGTTACCTTTCAACCATGTGCCGCCAGGTTCCCTGCCATTCACTCCATTTCTTTTTCTCTTCATTTTTTATGTATGCATTTTTTAATATATATATATATTTTTTTTTCCAATTTATTATAAGTGAGATTCCACCATTTTCTGTAGACAAGAGCTGGCTGGAAACGCACCCAGTGCAGATAAAGACTGTTTATTTCTCTCTCTCGCTCGCACTCACTCTCTCTCCAGTATACAACACTTTTAGAAACATAAGTGAAAAAAATAAACCCCTCTGTTATAAATGTTTGCTTTTCCCCAGTCTTAAAAATGCATCTCGTTTCACATTTGAGTGTCTCTCTCTTTCAGTTGGTGATCATTCTTCAAGTATATTTTGAAAGAAAGTGATATGTTCATTTTTCTTAACAATTAAGTTAAATGGGACATATGCTTCAAGACCGATTCATTGCTTCTCCCTCCCCCTTACCGACTATTTTGGCGTAGTCTTATTTTTGTCCTTGTATTTCTAATAAAACTTGGTTTATTGCAAGTTGGGGGGGAAAAAAAAAAAAAAAAAAAATACAAAAAAAATCCTGTCAAGTTATTAGTGCTGTTCTAGAACACACACGCTCTCCCACACATTCACGCACACACACACACACACAAAATTGGTTAAAACGAGGTCAGAGTTGAAAGTTGTTTTTTTTCTTCTTTTTCTTCCTCTTTCTCCAGAACAAAATAAACCCAGTTCAGATTTTATTTTTTTTTTTTTTTTTTTAAATGGAGTCCGTACCCCCTCCGAGGAGATCCACTGGTAGTAGAGGAGCCGGGCTGCTGATTTGGTGGCTGTCTTCCATGCTGGGGGATCCCCACAAACTCGAGGGGTACCCGGAGGCTCCACCCCAGAGAGACTGGCGCTGGGTGTCCCCCGCGCCGCCCCCCACCGCAGCCCTGCCTGCTCCTCCGCTGCTCCACTGGCTGAACAGGTTCAGATTGGCGCCTGCCCCGCTGTTGCTGGGGTCCACAGGGCTGGCACCAGTATCTAGGCTCTGCCACCCCCCTCCTCCTCCTCCTCCTCCTCCTCCCGTCACTGGCACGCTCGCCCCCCCCCTCCTCCTCCTCCTCCTCCTCCTCCCGAGCTGCTCGACACAGACGCTGACACTGAGGTGTTCTGAGCTCCGCCCGTGACTCCGCCCTGGGAATGTGCAAAATAGCGGCTGACCTCCTCCTCACTCACAAACTCCGCCAGGATGGTGGTGTTCCCCAGCACGCACCTGGAAACGAGACACGCAAACATTAATCCAGTCCGTCAACAGAAATCCTTTTACACCGTCTGCTCTGCTCTGCTCTCCCTACTACTCAAAGACATTTGTTTGACAGACGCTTTGACCAGGAGTCTTATCGTTGAAAACATACACGGATCCTACTCACAAAGATTGATCAGTTTTTGGATAAAGTTAGATATTCATAAAACATTTGAAGAGCGAAGTTGGATTTTATTTTTTCTGAGATTCATGCATACACTAATCTTTAATAAATAAATAAAACAAAAACTCAGGGCTTGAAACTCCAATTAGGTCTCCAGAACTTCTCATTTATGTACAGTACTTTATACATTCAAACGGCAAACTTTGAGTCTTTCAATTAAGACATTGAGGAAAAAACATCTAGTTGAAAAGTTTGTCTGAAAGTATTGCTTTTTTTAGGATTTCAAAGTTCTGCTCCAATAAGTGACTGACACTAGGACCACCATGCGAGTCAATTTGACCCACTTTGGATTTATAATGTTAACTACAATTCCATTGTAAAATTGTACGTGTGTGTGGCGGTTTCTGACTTTTCCTAAATATATGAACTAAATATCATGACGGCACTTGATAGCCAGAAATAGCTAAAAATGATAGTTAAACAGCTGTACCTAGAACAGCCACGTGGGTCAATCTGACCCCTGCATTACAATACATGTCTTTTTAAATATAACCTATGATACGGTATTTTTCTCTGCAAATGCAGCAAACAGGACACGTCTCCTCCTCCTGGCACGCGTCTTTTTTAGTTAAAGCCTTTCTTTGTTGTAGACTGACTACAAGACAATTGGTGCAATTGTACAAATCCAGTCATAACAAACACAGACCTTTCAGATATGTATTTGATTGTGTCCGTTTTCCAGGGAACATAAAGATAAAAGGGAGCGTGCCAAAATGAAATAATCGGCTATACGTCACACGCGTTCAACCGTCACTGAAGTTAAAACTGTACAGGGTTGGATATGGGAGTGCTGACTATTGCCTGGCTGGTATAGTCTGCTGTGGCGGGATGATGACAAACATGGTGCTCGCCAACGCTGTTTTGCTAATCAGCTGGGGCTCTAAGGTTGTCTGCTGCTTTAACAGTTAAGCATACTAACCTTTACTTAAAGTAAGAAAAAAAACTACCTGTCAGTGTTTGTGAACAGGATCCCTACTAAAGCCATACTTTGGCAGAGGTTATAAAACTAGGGTGGTGGTTCCACAGTTAATCTGTCGCTGAATTCCCTGCTGCTGGGAGTGGAACTCTCTAGAGCACTGTACCAATGCAGTGCATTGAGGAGGTGGGACATTAAGAAGATGCTCTCACATGTGCAGTGCAGTCTGTGCCTTGGCCGCCTCTTGCTTGCTGCTGTAGCGGATCAGAGCGCTGCCCTGCGTCAGGTTCAGGTGGAATGTGAGCAGGGGGCCATGCTGCATGCAGATCGTACGCAGGGTCGAGCCGTCGATCTGGAAGAGAAGCCAGAGGCAAACCAATGACGGTCTTCATATTCAGAACCAGCAGCTGAGCTTCAACAAAGGTGAAGCAAAACTACAGGAAACTAGCGGCTGGTTTCACAGACCTCGACTGGCACAAACCTTGGACTAAAGCATGTTAGGCTAGGTAAGGTAGTCCAAGATCAGCACTAACCAGAGTCTGTGGAAATTTGCAGCAAGTAGACAAACACTGCGTTGAGTGCTTCCTTCAGCTACAAGTACATGGAAAAATCCCCAGAGCTCACTATACTAGACTATACTGAATTAGTTGGCTTTCTGACCCCCAGTACAGTTCTCTATACCAGCTGTACTGAATTAACTGGCTCTCTGATCCCCAGTACAGCACTGAGCTCTCTATACTAGACTGTATTGAATTAGCTGGCTCTCAGATCCACAGTACCGAGTTGTCTGGACTGTATTGAATCAGCTGGCTCTCAGATCCCCAGTACTGAGTTCTCTGGACTGTACTGAATTAGTCGTCTCTGATCCCGTGACAAGGCCCTTGTTCATTACCATGTTTCCCCTCACACTCTCGCTCGTGTGACCAGGCCCCCGTTTATTACCTGCGGAGTAAGGTTACTAAGCACCAGCCAGCAGCTAGTCCGGGCCACCCCACTGTCACTCCACGTTGAACCTGCAATAAAAACACAATCCGATATTCATGAAACAATCCTGAACTCTTGAAGGAAGCCAGATCTTTGCAAAGCAAAACAGAGCCCCTTGGTGGACAAATCTCAGTTGCAGCATGTTTAAGATATAGCCAACGCCATGAAAACCAATCTTTATTCCTTCTTAATGTGACCACCTACACTATTTTCCTCAAATCCACGTGTACCCTATGTTGTCTCAAAAGCGTGTACACTTTCATCTTCTACGTTGGTCCAATTAAAAAGGTACCAGCTTTAACATTTTTCATCTAAAACAATACAGCTAACAGCTGTTTTAAGAAGTCAAAATGCATGTGTGATTGAAGTACACACATGAAAATATCTATTTCCCTTATTGGTATGGTTATACAGATCATGTAGGGTAGTAACTGGGCCAAGGGGAATTTTTATTTTTACCTCCCACATATCTGGAGTCCTGACTGCCGCCTCCCCAGCCTCGAGCCAATCGAGGAGCTCCCCCAGTCCAGGGGGAGGCAGAGGGTTGTTTTTGATTGGTGAGCCCAGGAGGGGGGCGGGGCAGTGCTGTAGTGTTGCGGGAGCTCTTCCAGAGCTTGCTGTGTCCGATGGGGTCAGGGGGCCAGCTGGACTTGTACTCGCTGTGCTTCGCTGTGGAGGGAAATGCACCGCATTAAACCTTACAAATCCAGCCCAACAAAGCCAAACGCTTGAACACGGCAAACCAAAACCGCCTTCCAGAAGCCATCCGTTTCGACTTCAGGTCTCTCAATGTCTTCATGCTGTATGTTGGAATGGTTCCAGATTCACTACAGACACTATTTTGGAGTGTGAACTCCACCCCGAGTCACACACTCTCAAATTCCTCACTGAATAGTATAGAATGAACCTCAAACCATTCCAACATTTGAAGCCACTAAAAAAGACTTTTAGCAGAACGTTTGTCATTGAAATTCAGTTTTTTAGTATTTTTAAATTCAGCACTTGAGTGTTTAATAGTTATGAATGATATATTAAAGAAATCAAAAGTGGATAAAGAACATTCCCACACATTGTCGTTAATGCAGTCTTGTCTAGTAAGTTTACCTAATCGAATAAGGAGCTAAGCAAACTTATAACAAGTACATATTCATCATGATGATATACAGGGATGATAAATTCAGTTTCTATATTGCACGTTGCCTCCAACTGCTCTCCCGGCTTTCTGCCTGCTATGTTTTTACACACGTTTACTCCATGCAAAGAGAACGTTGTTGGGATGTCTAAAGAAACACACCTGAGCTTGTTACCTATACACTGGTTAAAACAAGCTTGCAGACAACTTGGAATGGGTGAAACTGCAATGCAATAGGAGTCAATTCCATACCTGTAATGCACTGGAAGATTTGCATTACAGAGCAAATGCATTATTTATTTTAATACAGACCAACTTAGGTTTTAACCCTTAGCGGTCCATTTATTCAGCTCTTGTCAGGCACGTCAGGTCCAATTTATTTTCACACGTGCTGTTTAAAATATTTTCAGAGTAAAACAGGTTCAAAAGGCACTGAATCGCAAAAAAATAAAAAACAGTACTGTATCTACAGCCAAGCCCCACCCCTTCGCTGCATTTTTCACACACCTCTTGCATACTGATAAATCCTCTCCTGATCACTCGTTTTATCACCAAACTCCTCAATAATGCGATCCGAGTCATTATTTTATTATTATAACATCTCAAAAAGCTCTGCAGATGTCGGTGATATTCTCCGATGGCTGGATGCAGAAGCAGCTCTCTTCACTGTTGTGTTCGTGTTATCTCGGTAATGCATGGGGCTATGAGCAACGTCCTTTTTTTTTTTTTCGGCTCCAACCGGTCTCACTCGGCCATTGAAAGATTTTTCCGGGAAAAAAAAAAACATCCAGAGACCTGTGCTTTACATCTTTTTGATGATGTCGGACAGGGTCCGACATTGGACTGGAAAGGTAAAATTGTAACGTCGGACCTGGTCCGACATAGGAGCGCATAGGGATAAACACTTAAAGAATGAAACCAGTTTTTAGATGCAACCCAAACAATGCCCTTGAAATATTCGGCATTCGATTTCTGCGCATTAGATATTTCATTTCTTAAAGCAGATTCACAAATTCATGCAAAATCCACACAGCGGCATGTTTTGTGGTACGAGGCAAAGCAGAGTTTGCATTTGTTCCGTATGTAAATGATTCAGAGCTTTAGTCGAACAAACCTTTAAATTAAACCTTTCATGGGGGGGGGGGTTCAGTTCAAGATCTGGTTCAGAGTGCAGCAAGGCAGGGGAAGCATGGCAGGGAGAGGGGCGTTACCTGAAGTGCTGTGCACGTGTGAGAAGGAGGAGCTGTCGGAGGCACAGTAGGGCCAGGCACCGGGTGAAGGCAGCGAGGTGTTCAGAGAAGGGTTAGAACCTGCAGAATGAAAACCACAGACGAGAGAGAAAGAGAGAGAGAGAGAGAGAGAGCAAAGATCAGAAAAAGAACTGCTTCATCCCAAGAGGCTGCAAAACCCACCCCTTAAACCAGGGTAAAATGCAGAAAGCCAGATAAGAAAATCATGCAAGCCCTGCCACCAGTCCTGGGCTTCAAAACTACCTTTTGTTATTTAAAAAACGACAAGGTGGCGTCCAGAGGCCCGTGATAACCCTACTCTGAACTGATCAAATGTAACGGCATGAAGACTGTAGGTTTACTACGAGGAGTTATTCATGCAGCTGTATTTAACATGGGTCTGATTGCACAAACTCCAGGCTCCTGATCTTTTGAATAATATACTTTGAAATCCAGGACTGATGAAGGCAAAAGCTGAAAATTGTTTCATTTGAGTGTCTAAGTTTCTTCTGTTGCATCATCATCAGCTTAGCCCTCAGCAGGTCACCTCAATGCTTTTGATTATTTCCGTTTTGTCTGCAATTGCTGCCACGTGATTGGGACACCACACAGACCCTGATGAAGCGCGGTCACAAGCATACGAGAATACAGGGAAAGCAATGTACATGCAATGCCAAGTAAAGAGCAGAAAAGTCTGCGACCCAGGAATTAGTTTGCTTTACTCAGGAGGGTTTACTTTAGGTAGTAAGCAGAGTTTTGTTTAATCCGTTTTTAAATCTTTCGAAGAGAGATCTAAACACGGAGATGAACGGCATTAGTATCAACTCAGAACTAATTGTGAAAGAGGGAGTTTTGTCAATTATCCTCAGCACGTTTCTTTGTTTTTAAATATGCAGAGTCATGTGTGAATATGTACAGCTCACCCTGCATTCCAGCTTGATCTTCCTGGTTTTACTATGAATTTAGTAACATACATTTGGGCTTGTTACCTACACACACTGACTAATAAAGCCTGTATTAAACTGGAATGTGTGAAACTGCTGTGCAGTGGCAGTGGCATCTCCAGCCCTGTAACAGCTGTGCAGTAGGAGTGGCATCTCCAGCCCTGTAACAGCTGTGCAGTAGGAGTGGCATCTCCAGCCCCTGTAACAGCTGTGCAGTAGCAGTGGCATCTCCAGCCCTGCTGTACCTGCGTTGTCTCTGAGGAGCTGATGGTCGGTGTCGATGATGGGAGACACGCCCGAGCCGCCCAGCACGCTCCCGGGGGTCATGTAAGGGTCAGACTCCGGGTCCACGCTCTGAATCCCTTTCCATGGCACTCCCGGCTGGAACTCTGCAAACAAATACCACAAGGTGAATCACTATAACACCACCTACTGTGTGCACATGTAAAAAGTGTGTGAAAGACTGCTCCCCCAGATTCTGATGCAAATGGATGTGTTTCTAAATTCAAGTAAAATGCTTGATGTTTCCAGCATAGGAACCCTGGTTAGAGGGCATTACTGTCATCATTAAGGTAAGACGCTAATGTACAGCCAAGGACCAATAACGACACTTAATGCAATTAGAAACCGGTAAACAGATTGATGGAAGTTCTCAGGTCTCTAATGGAACAGTAGCCAAAGAATTGTAATTGGAAATCCTAGCTGATGTGTCACAAATCAGCAGCTACGTGTATTGCCCTGAGTATGCTTTGTGAACCAAGGGCAAGGACAGCTATCATTGCAACAGCATCGCGCTCACTTTTACTGAATTCTTACAGAACAAAATGTAAGAAAAATATTCTCAAAATAAACAAATAAAAAAAAAAAAAAAGGAAACTTCCTTAATGAGCAAACTTTTTTTTGTAAAAGTGCTGATCCTGATAGCAGTCCCAGTGCTTGTAGGGTCTTACCCGGTGGCCAGCTGGCGTGGCTGGGTTTATTCCCCATCTTGGTGGTGGTGGAGCGGGGTGGGAGCCAGCTGTCCCCAGCGCTGTGCCCGCCCAGTGAATCTGAACCCAGCATGTCATACTGGGAGTAGGGGGAGCTGCCTCGCACCTTCCCTGGAGGTACAAAAGCACCTGAGAGAGAGAAAAGACCGGCTGGTTACTCTGGAGCAGGAATACGCAACAACACAGGAGCCAATTCACTTTAGGTGCAAGGTAGGTTACTAGAATACTTCTCCTTATACAGTGTCGTGAAAAAGTATTTGCAAATGTTTCCTATTGAATTTGGTCAGATCTTTTTTGTGGGTTGTTGTAATATACATAGAGGAAGTCTGGGAGAAAAAATGACACCAAAGTTTGGTGCTTCTTTTATTTGTTTGGTGTGCAAGGTAATTAAACATGTAATCTTCAGGTGTGAAACAGTTATTGCCCCCCTAATTAACTCAACCCAATTAAAAGGTCAGCTGTTTGATTGTTAACCAAAGTAATCAGGCTTGATTTGGGCCAGCCCTGCCCTCACCATCAGAGTGAAGTTGTCAGCACACAGGTTCTAGAGGCACTACATGCCACGATCAAAAGAAATTCCTGAAGACCTCCAGAAAAAAAGTTGTTGATGCCTATCAGTCTGGTAACGGTTACAAAGCCATTTCTAAGGCTCTGGGCCTCCACAGTCAGAGCCATACTTTCCAAATGGAGAAAGTTTGGGACATTAGTGAACCTTCCCAAGAGCGGCCGTCCTGCCAAAATCTCTCCAAGAGCAAGGAGTAAAATCGTCCAGGAAGTCACAAAGAACCCTAGAACAACATCCAGGGATCTGCAGGCCTCTCTCACTTTGGCTAAGGTCAGTGTTCATGACTCCACCATCAGAAAGACACTGGGCAAAAATGGGATTCATGGCAGAGTAGCAAGGTGGAAACCACTGCTCACTAAGAAGAACATGAACGCACGTCTCGTTTGCCAAAAAGCACCTGGATGATCCTCAAGAGTTCTGGAACAATGTTCTATGGTCAGATGAGTCAAAAGTGGAACTTTTTGGCCAACATGGGCCCCATTATGTCTGGTAAAAACCAAACACTGCATCCCAGAGTAATTCCTCCATGGCACTGTGAGAGGCTGACCAATAACTACAGGAAGCATTTGGTCTAAGGGGGAGACAACTTTTTCACACAGGGGCATTGGGTGTTGCATAACTAATAAATACATTAAGTAAGTATCAAAACGTTGTGTTATTTGTTCACTCAGGGTATATTATATCTAATATTAGATTTTGATTCAAGATCTGATAACATTCAGTATCAAAAACATGCAAAAAATCAGACGGAGTGAACACTTTCACGGTACTGTATTTTGGCAGCTGGCTCTTTGAGCTAAAATATATATAGACACACACATAAAATCTGCTTTGGTTGTTCAGATGTTTGTGGTGTATTCAATTAATATTTTTTTTCTTCTTTTATCAATGTCCTACTTCTGCCGTTTCCTGGATGACACCCCCGTTTATTACATTTTAAACCTTTAAATTTTTTTTTAAAAATCAAAGTGTGCATACACTAAACAACAAAGTAGAGGGGCAAAATATATAACGGTACTTTGCCTCCCCTGTGCTCTATGGATTATGCGCCTACGGTCTCAATCAAGTTAGTTCAACAAGAGAACATTTTTACCCATAACCCCTCCCTCCCTCCGTTTTTTGAGGGGCATTTCTACACAATAGCGATGGACCAGGATTAGGTCTTTTTGGCAAATTTTACTTTTTTCATCCATGCACACTGTGCATCCTAAGTGTTACCCTTTGCAAAGGTTAAGCAATAATTATCTATGCTTTCATGGCCAAGTTCGTTACTTAGCAACTGTTTTTCAAAAAAAAACAGCCAAGGAAACAAGACAGAAAACAAAAACAGTAGTCTTTACATATAGTGCAGTTCAAATAATATTAAACATTCTCAGCAATTTTTTCATGACTTTTCTAAGACTTTCTGAATTTGTTCTTTTTCTCCCCCCACCCCCCCAGGGTATTTCCAGGCCTGGAAATCACCATTTCCAAATTCCATTACTTTTCCAGGATTCTCTTGGCTGTACGAACCCAGTTTAATGCACTCGATTACGTTAGCAGAACATTTACCAGCCAGGAGAAGCAACGTAACTGAAACCTGACTTGCACAAGGCAGAAAGGAAGTGTAACAGGAGCTGTGTTTGAGACGGGCGTGACAGTCCAGTGCTGGGCTCACCGTTCTTGTGCATGGGGGGCTCTGGCGGGGACGCTGTGGGGGACAGCCCGTCCATCATGGACGTCCACTGCTTGAAGCGAGACTGCTGAGAGCCAGACTCCTTGCCACCCCCCACCATGGAGTTGAAGTCCAGGCCACCGAGGCTCGCACTGGAGCCAAACCCTGGAGAGAAGAACCAACAGGAGGCTTCAGCTAATTAAGAGCGTACAGAGACACCTCTACTACCACACACTCAGCCATTACCCTTCTAAACTAATTAAACATTAATTAAAGAGTAAGCAGCTTTGCAATGATTCCAACTGGTTCTTATTACAAATTACTGCAGTATTACAACCTATACTTTCAAAGTGCTTCCTCCAGTCTAACTACTATTTTTTGTAGGGTGCTTAAGAGAACCTGGATTATATCACTTAGTTTGGCTCTAGTTTTGTAAATTTCACAGGCGTTTTACCTCGAGTAAATGCTTTGAAAATATGGCCTGTGTTGAATGATTGTATCTAATAGAATTCAATAAATCTTAACCACTGGTGCACACACTACAGTAAAAAAAAAAAAAAATTTTTACACAAACACACTGAACAAAAATATAAACGCAACATGTGAAGTGATGGTCCCATGTTTGAGCCAGAAATTTTCCATACGCACAAAAAGCTTATTTCTCTCAAATTTTGTGCACAAATTTATTTACATCCCTGTTAGTGGGCATTTCTCCTTTGCCAAGATAATCCATCCACCTGACAGGTGTGGTATATCAAGAAGCTGATTAAACAGCATGATCTTTACACAGGTGCACCTTGTGCTGGGGACAATAAAAGGCCACTCTAAAATGTGCAGTTTTGTCACACAACACAATGCCACAGTGCCACGAGCGGTTTGCCGATGTCAACGTTGTGAACAGAGTGCCCCATGGTGGCGGTGGGGTTATGGTATGGGCAGGCATAAGCTATGGACAATGAACACGATTTCATTTTATCAACGGCAATTTCAATGCACAGAGATACCGTGACGAGATCCTGAGGCCCACTGTCGTGCCATTCATCCACCGCCATTACCTCATGTTTCAGCATGATAATGCACGGCCCATTGTCGCAAGGATCTGTACACAATTCATGGAAGCTGAAAATGTCCCAGTTTTTCCATGGCATGTCACCCATTGAGCAAGTTTGGGATGCTCTGGATCGACGTGTACGACAGCGTGTTCCAGTTCCCGCCAATATCCAGCAACTTCACACAGCCACTGAAGGAGTGGGACAACATTCCACAGGCCACAATCAACAGCCCGATCAACTCTATGCGAAGGAGATGGGTCGCGCTGCATGAGGCAAATGGTGGTCACACCAGATACTGACTGGTTTTCTGATCCACGCCCCTACCTTATGCATATCTGTATTCCCAGTCATGTGAAATCCATAGCTTAGGGCCTAATGAATTTATTTCAATTGACTGATTTCCTTATATGAACTGTAACTCAGTAAAATCTTTCAAATTGTTGCATGTTGCGTTTATATTTTTGTTCAGAGCGTGTGTAATATATATACATATACACACACACACTTTTTTCAACAGGTCCTTTTAACTGGAGGGTGAAATTGTCCCCACCCCTTCAACGGCTTCTTTCCTGTCAATCACCAGTCAGCTGCTTCCCCAATTCATGCTGTCAGCCAGTAACATGCTTTGACCCAGAACACACTGCTGAGGTGAAATGACCCAGGAAGTGCAAGTATAACTTCCTGGGAGTTAGGCACTGAAAACTGTGAACTTCAACATAACAGCACCAGATGAGTTTGAAAATAAAACACGTGTTTGTTATGTAGCTAATGAAAGTGCAAAACAGGCAAGATATACGCAATTATTTTATTAGCTACAATTACTTTAAGGTGAGTTCAGGAGCTGCTCTTCCGTTCTAGTCGCCTGCCACAGACATGAAAGATAACACTATCAGCCTCTCTATAGAAGCAAGACCCAGCGCCAGCCAGTGACCTGGATCAATAACCCTTTTGTTTAGGTGCCACACCTTTTCTTCTGACAACCCCAGCATCGTAGGTGCAGCAAGGCAGTTATAAAAGGCCTACTCACCAGAGTACCCTCCTGCCACCTGTCCTTTGGGATGCAGGTCCTGCATGCCGGAGTGCACCAGGTTGTCCAGGTGCTGTTTGGGCATCCCCAGGTGAGAGGGAGAGTGCTTCATCCCTCCCGCAGACTGCTGCTGCCTCTGGTGCTGCTGAAGAGCATTCATCATGCGGGCCAGCTGAGGGAGAGAAGAGTGCAGGGATGGGAATGAGACTCCTACTGCACAGCAGCTTCACCCATTCCAGGTTTATCAGTGTGTTGGTAACAAGCTCATGTGTGTTTTTAGAAACATAGTACTGTCTAGGAATGGATCAAAACCGCTATGCAATGGGAGTCTTATTTCCATCACTAAAGCTGGTCCACAGTTTACTATCAATACTCTGTACACCCAACAATACATTTTTTGCATGGAGCAAACATGTGCAGAAACAGGACTAGAGCAGCTGGAGGCAATAATAAACTTGTGTAACATGGGTTTTTCTTTCCAAACTGCACATCTGAGAGTTGTACACGGAATGGAACGACACCACAGGGGAATATTTATTGAATTACTGTGCTGGCTCGATCCGAGGGTTGGAAATGCTGGGTGCTGGGTTTACCTGCTGTGCGTCTGGTTGCTGCCTCACGTTCTGGGGGAATTTCCTCTGGTTCTGCAAGAGCTGCTGCTGCTGCTGCTGCTGCTGCTGCTGCTGCTGTTGCAGGAGAAGCTGACAAGCCTGTCCGGGAGGCAATCAGCATAAAAGAGATTCAGCTTGTATCTTGCTGCTTCTACACTGCTTTTTACATTTTAAACCGTTAATAGGCAAAACCAAAACATCGCATTTCCACCCCCAACCCAAATTTTTTTGGCATTTCTACACAAATCATAGGAATGGACCTGGGAGAGGCCATGCAGACGCAATTCCATCCTACAGACAGAGCACTTTCACTTATGAGAGATAAAAAAAAGATTTCACACACACATACACATTTTATATATATATATAGATGCAGATAGACACTGTTACATCACACTCACATTAGGGTCTACTATGCATTATAAATATACAGCCATTTACATTTGTATTAATTTGCCTTCATTTATACATAAACATCATTCTCCTCATGCTACAAGGCAGAATTTAGATTTAAAAAATATAAGCAAGCAGCTGGCGTTTGTGGAATTCCAGCCCTGTAGAGTATACTGCTCCCGTAAAACCACCAGTCTCAAAAAAGAAGGGGACCATGCAGTCTGACAAGTCAAATAAAACAGAAGCTTCAAATCAGAGCTGGGATTTAACTTTTTGCTTTCCTTTAGTTATTTAAGCATCAGTATCTGGAGCTTCATTAAGCCACATTCCTAACCGCTCACTTTACAGAATAATAGTGGTAGAATGAAGTGTCAAGGTAAAAATATGAAGGAAAAAAAAATGTAATCATGCATTTGATAATCTCTGGCGTCTATTTTTGTACATAGTTTTGTGATGCGGCACGCTTCATAATTTCTGTTTAAATTCAAATTCAAACAAATTACAATATTGACCTTGCCAGTTCACTACTAGTTTAGACTTTAAAAGACATCAAGCATGACTGCACTGCTGCTGCTCTGAAAGCGACGCATGCGGTCGACTGCCGCTTCTCTAGTGCCACCCCTAGGTGGCGTGTGAGGTCCCTCACCAGCTGGAACTGTGGTATCTGAGGCAGCTGGCTCAGCATTGCGATTTGCTGTGGGGAGAGCTGGGGGGCCATATTGAACAGCCCCGTGTTCAAGCCGCTGTTCTGAGGAAGCTGCTTCAGCATGGACGCGGACACCTGCAACATGAGGAAAGACACAGTGGCATGTGCTTAGCAACATATGACAACTCCCAACACAGCTCTACAAACCAACACAGCACTACTGGACCTGCATCTACTGTGTGTGCATTCAAAACGGCACAATTATGGATGGAAGCATTCCATCCTCTTGCAAAGCGCTTCTCTAGATTTATGTTAAGCACCATCTATGCAAGCATACATGAAACACCCACGTTTACAGCTATTCAAAAGGCTCCAAATCAATTAGAAGTAGTGTTGAGCATAGACACAACCTATTCACAAAGCTGCTTATTACTTAAGCAGAGAAGCCAACTTCTGAAAGGGGAAAAAAGTAGCATGTGCCAAGTGCAGTGTTTTTTGAGGCCAGTGGCTTCTAGCGCCTACAAACTGAAATGATTTCAGGCTGTAGCCAATGAACCTCATTTCTGCTGTTGAATTTTGGTAAATAAATACAAAAAAATTCTACTTATTCAGGATTTAAAACTAATTTAAATAAGTGTTTTAGGATCTGGTAAATGCTTTCAAACCTGGACTGAAATATTCAACCTCAAAACCTTATAAAAATAACGTCAAGAAGATTTAACAATTTTTTTATTTACAATTTTACTGCTCTGCTCCAACTATCAAAACATAAAATGCTGCGTAGTATCCAATAATTAATTTAAGCCTCAAAACCCATTTGCCCATACAGTGATGGGGCGTGTCAGACTGTATTGCTGGTGTTTCTTCGTACCTATGTGAGAAATACAGCCATGACGCCCACCGTATTCAGAGAGGTCTGTCCGGCAGTATTCACAGTAACGAGATTGAGACACTCTACTTTTAATGCATAACACTAAAAACATGTAATGTTGTTGAAGCTGACACCCTGGGACCCTTGAAGAAGCTGCTTGATGAGACACTGGGAACAATAAACAACCAAACTAGCAAGATGGGCCGAATGGCCTCCTCTCGTTTGTAAACTTTCTTATGTTCTTTACCATTCTGTGGTAAATTCCTCTCGATATTTCTGACAAGCCAACCTCAATCTTTTAGATGGAGTCTACTGATAAGACTGGGGTTTTGTCATGGAGATTTGTACTAAAATAAAATCACGGACCAGTCACGGTAAATTTGTTCAAAATCACTGAGGAAGGGAGAATTTTTTTTTTTTTTTTTTTTTAAATTAAAATACAATATACAGTACCTACATAAACAAAATGTGTCTATAGAAGTAGGAAAAAAATAATCAAAATATTTATGGTTTTCACAACATCAGTTTATCAGTTTGAAGTTTTAATCCTGTTTAAAAAAAAAGTTAAGCTTCACAGGATATACAACTAAACTAAATTGTTGTTTTACATAACATTTGTTGGGGTTTCTAAAGGACAGCAAACTAAAACTGTAGGTTTTTCATACCTTTAAAAAATAACGGTTTGAAGGGTCCCTTTGTGAGCATCTGTTGCTCAGGGTACATTTTTGTATTTACAGCAAGTTGGGAGTCCTGTTTCCCAGTTTTTCCAGACCTGGTAAACGTCGTCGCATTGCGCAGGCAATTGTGCAGCAAGCACGGTATTCACGCTGTGCTCCACAGCTGTCTTCAAACAGTGTTACGACCTCAAACACTTCCTCAGCTATGCTGCGATACCTTGCCTGGTTTGGGTCAAAGACCCAACAGGCATTGAAAAATGCAGCTCCAAAGTGGGCAGAAGAGTTGCACTGCGTGTACGTTTCAATTTTTTCAGCATTGTCAACGGACTTAAACTGTGAAAAGCTACATTGCAAAGTAAGACAACCGAGCTAGTTAGCTAAACCGTGATAAAAGCGTTTTTTTGGGGGTTTTTTTTCGTTCTGGTGGAATTTTAAGTTGTGCAGGTAAAGTTCAATGTCCTCTGCTAAAATCACAGAATCTGTGACAATCACAGCCTTAGTGATAAGCAACATGTAAACATGCGGTTGAGCAAGGTGACGTTTGCACAGCAGTTTCTTTAGAACCCCTAAACTGGTTACTAAGCATCCCAGCTCAGAGATTTTAGTATGTCAGTTAAAATGCCGCAATAAAATGTCAGTGAAATAGTAGTATTTAAGAACCATTAACTCCTAATAAAACATTAACGGGAAAACACACACACATGGTATTGACATAGTTCATAAGTGTTCAGGGAGTATCCATCATTTATTTGTTTAATAAAAATTGCAGTATTATACCCCTTCGACGTAGAGTCGTAGCAGAACCTCAAACAGTAGCTGCTACGGCCAAATCATAGCCACTGGCATCTCTGCTTAAGTGTGTTTTTGTAATCAAGATCGTTTGAGATTCAAGGAAATAGGACTGTTGTTGGCTTCTTAAATGACCAAGAACACAAACTTCCCTTTGTATGTCTGTACACGCAGTAGGACTACCTCTCACAAATGGCGGTTGATCTAGAATGTTTCTAAACATAAACACTGTTCGAGATTGAGAAACAATAGAAGCTCTACTGTTCAACAGAACGGGATAAAATACTCATAAAAACAAACTGAATTCTTCTTTAATATGCTGCAAGTTTAAGCTATTCATTCCGTGGTGATGTTTCTAAACCCTTGTTTTCCCAGGAGTGCTCGCCCGCATACCTGAGGGGACAGGAACTGGGGAGGCACTTGCGCTCGCAGCCCGGCGGAAGGGTTGATGGGTGGCACCGACGCCGGGTGCAGGCCACGCGACTGTGCCATGCCGCTGCCACCACCAAACACTCCATGATTGCCAGCCTGCGGGGAGAAATTGGGCGTGAGAGCCACAGTGTACCCAACTAAACCAATACCCAAAACAGGATATTCCCTCAACTCCATGTCAGGGGCGTGTGGCTTTATAACCGCTCCACACCAGGTATGCATGCGTATCAAACTCACTTCCGGTACAGCGAATAGGCACACCTTCACAATGGTTCCTGCAGCTGCACCTGCTGTTCATAACACTGCACTCACACCTATAGAGTGCATGATCATCGCTGAATGAAGTACATCGCAATCACATGGTTTTGAAGTGTGTTGATTGCACGTTATTTCAGGCAGAGACAGGGTGTTGTGCTCCAGTTCCCTGATATGGAGTCGAGAGAGAATCCAGAGCAAAACGTATTCGGCCAAGCAATCCAATCATTAAAACCCTCAATCATAAAATCTGACGCCACATTTGGAGCTGGAAACTCACACTGGTCCCGATCTCGGCACTGGGCTTCAGAACTGGTGTAGGGATAAATAAATAAATAAATAGAGTGAGTCACACTGTGGCTATTCAAGCTCATAGTAAAACCTGGAATGGGTAAACTGTTATGCAATAGACATCTTACTTCCATCCCTGTAATGTGGGAGAGAACAGCAAGTAAGTCTTCACAGTTTGAAACATGACTGACTTGAAAAATAAAAGAGACTCAAATTCAATGTTGCAGAAAATAGCTTCACTGCCATGGGCCCCAAACAAAGGTCTGGACACTCTTCCTTTAGCGTGTTACACACAGGAAGCAGCAGAGACAGCAAGCAGCGAGAATGTTACAGAGAGCAGAGTGGAGGGGAGCACTGTGGCTCTTACTTGTCGAGCAGTAGCAGCAGGGCTGAAGTGCTGGGGGTTGAACCCGAGTCCTGAGCCCCCCGATGGGGAGTGCTTGTAGTTGGGGGGAGGAGAGAAGGGGGAGCAGGGGCCGTCATCCCCGAGGCACCCATCCTGATTGGAGAAAGGCAAGGTCAGCTGAAAACAGGGAAGGCGCAAGAACAGCCAGCCAGCAGGACAGGTTAGTCAAGCAAACAGAGGAGAGGGTGGGGAAAGAGACAAGACAAGAAACGGAGAGTTAGAGTTTTAAACAGGATGCACACAACACAACTTCACAATACAGGCAAGAGGTTACTAAAGACTAGCAAAGCCCCGGCAAGGAGGTGCAGTAGGATCTAATGGCATTGTGGACAGGGCGGCTGTAACTGCACAGCATTCTGCGGTTTTCCCACGGAATTGGGCTACTTCAAAAACACAGCCGCGGGAAATATTAAGGAGTCGCGGATTGATAACGTAATTAGATTAGAAGTATAACTTTAAAAAGACTGAACTGTTTTCATGTTTGCAATATTGTTCGGGATACAGTACCAGCAGATACAGTATTTCAATAAAGGGATCCCGCTGCAATTCGGTTGCTAGTATGAATGTTGATTTGTCCCTTCAGAGCTTCCGTACAAATTTGTTGTTGTGACGTGTGGATGAGTTTTACTGGGGCTTGTAGTTTATCAAAAATTATACCAGGTATCTTTTCTTACGAAAGCTTTTTTTTTTTTTTTTTATGCATAGGCCTGTGTGTTAAGCTTGCGTTCAGTTAAAACAAATAACTGGGCTATTTTTGAAGTGACTTTGGGCTATAAAAACTCTGCAGAAATATGGCAACCCTGTTCCTGAGCGACATGAGGCACCACACGATAAGCAACAGGACCCTACATCCTAGCGGTCTGCTGCTGTAAAATGTTACTAGCCACATTTTGAAGTGCATAAGGCCAATCCCCACACAGACAGTGGTTGTAACAGTATAAAAACTATACGATTGATTCAGCTCTGTGCTTGTCACATTGTAACTTATAGCAGTGTTTGTTCAGTTACATGTGTGTCCATGTTGAGCTTGGTGCTCGTGAGCCTCTTATGAACACCTCCACCTGCCTTGACAATGCTGTCTGATACAGAGAGCTGAACACTGCGAGCCGAGGGAGAGGGAGGCCAGTCATAAGAGCAGTGCTCCTCTAGTCTGGAGGCGGGGTGCGGGGGAGCACCGCTGTGGCATGTCTCAGGGTGTGTGGTCCTCACTCTCACCTTGTCGTAGTAGGGCCCGGAGTCCCCCGGTCCCATGTCTTTGGAATTGGGCGGGCGGAAGACCTGTCTCCCCTTCCTCAGCTCTCCGTTGTAGTCGCCCAGATTCATCCCTCGCTTCTCAGCCTCCAGCTTCTTATCCTGCAGGGGGCCTCCTGAGAGACAGATAGAGAGAGAGGAGAGAGATATGCATTCAAGATCAGGCGGGTGGTTACAAACTCTGTAGTCTTGCATTTTAAATCTGCTCATTATTATTTTATTTGTTTAAACTGTTCACGAACCCAGGACAGTGTTACCAACCCTGATCAGAAACTAAAATGTCAAAAGCGGTTGTTACATACAAAATTAACGTATGATTACTAATTTTTTTACAAATTGCTTACTGCAAGTAATTGCCATACCAGGGTGGTGTGTAAAGCTAGATTAGTTACACCCCCCCACTGGAACTTATTAGCTGCAACTACACCAACAATGTTACCCGAAGTTTAGATCTCTCTCAGAACGTCAACAACAAAGTTCTGTATTCCTTCAAATTTAAAATGCAGCACAGATTTCCCACTCTCAGTTTGAGGAAACAATAAAATCAAATAGGCACTTACAAATATACAATCTCAACCACGCATATGGAAACACTGTGTCCGTCTGCTATCGCACAGGAGCATTACAGTGATGTGCTGCTTCTCATTTCCAGTGGCGATTACTCACACCTGCTTTTGTCCCAACTTGTGAACTGTAGTATTGGTAGTATTGCTTGGCATGTTAAACTACAGGGGTTTGGTCAGCATTTCCAATCTGTCCAAGCTGCTACTGTTTGTTAGAAATGCTGAAACTGTAAAAGCTTCTCTTTGAATTCCTCAGGAAGCTAACGATGCATCTTTGAAAATGGATGCCTACACTTCACGGATGATTCGAGATCGTGCAGCGACGTTTTGGTTCGTCTTTTCTCGGCAGTCAGTCACGTTGCTGTTTGTGTACTCGGGTAGTCAAGTCTTTTGTTGGTGATTTTAATACACACATCACTACTGTACTCTAAGATGCAGGCTATTTTTGAGAAGCAAAAAATTGTTCAAAAACTTCATCTTAAATTCGAAGGAATACGGTATTTGAAACATTTAAAACACAACAGGTTGTGTAAAAAAGATTGTGTGCTAGTATCGGGCTTGTCTATTTAGATTTAATATCTTTAACTGTTCTCTCTAACGAAGTTCAGCGTACTTTCTCCTGCACTCTTGTATGAGAAATACACTTGATTAGAGGAAGCCACTGAACACTTAGAAACATACATTATTGTTTGTTTTTATACTGACCCCAAAATGGGTGAACTAGACAGGGAAAATTGAAGAGCTGAAAGGTTAAATTGAAGATAAGCAGTCCACTTACCAACTGACAAATCCATCTTACTGCCTGCAGGATCATCAGCTTGGCTCTGTTGAAGCAATACAAAATAATCAATGAAAATGATGCTTTGCACAACAGCTAATAACGCAGTAACACATTTTCATGCGAATCAGGGCTGTAACGATAAAGTAATGTCACGATACACATCACGATTTAATACTCACACTGGTCCTGACGGGATACTCGTACGATGCATAACAAGATCAAACGGTCATTTAATTATGGAGACATTTTGTTAAGACAAAATCTAAATGGGCTAGGGAAGAGCATGTATTCATACCAGCTGTAAAACACATTCTTCGTTCAAGAACTGTTCGAACTACAATGAGGTATGTTGTGCTTTTGGTCTTGAATCCCAACACAAACACTGGTATACAGACCTCCATGATGACCATGCAAAGAAAGTATCACGATTCACCGATACATGAATTGTTACAGCCCTAATGCTTTATATGTACTGCAAAAAACGTTGTGCAAATCAATTTTCCAGGCACTTAAGGGGGAGCGACTAATACAGTGGTGCGACATATGCGCCAGAGTGTTGAATACTGTACTGTACCAGAGCCACAATGGGATTGCTACAGACAGCCATGGTTATGGCTCTGACTCACACAAACCTAACTGTCTACAGCCAGACAATTTTATCAGGATCTACGGCATTCAGGTCATGTTGCTAGGTAGAAACACATAACCACTGTTCAAATTAAGTTTTAAATGAGTTACTCTCACTCTTTTTTAAATGTTAAACATTCAGACTCTTTACTGACCTCCTCCCCACCCCGATTCATGCACGTGGAGAAAGTTATCAATATGAACACGTCACAGCTATACTGCTTCACCGTTAACACAACAGCTGTCCATCACTTCCTCATTCCCACCCTCCCGAGCCATTGATTTGTCAACACTGAGACGGAACCCAGCCCCGGGATCCATAGCAAACAGCTACTGCTTAGAAAGCCAAGTAAACTTATCAAGTCTTGCAGCTGTCTGTTTGAGACTGGATAAAGTAGGACAGTCAGACACAAAACAAAAATGCTACATAACAGGTCTGAAATACGGCAACTGCAATGCTGAGAAAACAGTACTTAAAATATGATGAAAGAAAAACTAGCTGATGGAGAAGGAAAGTGCTAATGGCCCGATGTAGGAAACACTGCTTGAATGGAGTACGTAATGACTTTAATACACACTGTAACATGGTCTACAGGCAGCGCAGAGACATGCAAGTTTGGGTACTTTAAGATAAAATAGGTGAATACAGATATAGGATGTATAACTTGACTACATTTGGTCAATTACTTTTTGAATCCATTCAAGTACTATTTGCAGAAGGTTTACACTTACTACTGGAATGTATAGTACTGTAATATTTCATCTATATTTTAACATTGCACTTAAATGTGCTTGAACCAATCATTCAGACATTTAAAACAGAACAGTTTCTAGCACCATTACAACAAACCGGATTACACAAGCATGTGATTGGACGTGTACGTACCAGGAGCCCCATGTTTGAGAACTGCTTGGACAGAGGGTTCATCCAAGGTTCACCACTGCCTCCTTTCAAAGGACCCTTGAATTAAAACACAGAACCTTTAGCGTCACCCATGTACACAGCTACATAGTCGTGATGATGCATGCTCATCTCCAGGACTGTCTCTGCAAAACCCTTTAGGCTCCCAATGGAGAGCTGAATATACATCTAACCATTGTTTAAAACCTAATGAACTACTTCAAATGAGTCTAGAATTCTAGTCTGCAATGTGTTTGTTAATCTGTATTACTGGGGGCCAATTATCCCTGTCTAATTATGTTTAATAAAGTGTCTGTCAATTATAAGTCATTTGAATCATCGGGATTACACTTTAATAAATGTTATGTTAAACATAATACATATTGCAGGAGTAAGACAATTAACATCTATCTATAAAAAATAGATAAAGCGTTGTGAAACATCTAAAAGAAACTTCTCACAATAATACTTTGTATTTTAATCCTGCACAAAGCAGCAGACGTCATTCCTATTACAACTTCATTTGTAGTAAAAGATAACAGCATGTATGAAATCTTCAACCCTGGGCGCCCAATTCATCTAGACCATCAAGCTCACGCAACAAAATAATAAAAACAAGCACTGAAAGAAGTTAGATGCTGCTGATAATAATAATAAAAACACGCACTGAAAGAAGTTAGATGCTGCTGATAATAAAAACACGCACTGAAAGAAGTTAGATGCTGCTGATAATAATAATAAAAACACGCACTGAAAGAAGTTAGATGCTGCTGATAATAATAATGCACTGAAAGAAGTTAGAATAATAATAAAAACACGCACTGAAAGAAGTTAGATGCTGCTGATAATAAAAACATGCACTGAAAGAAGTTAGATGCTGCTGATAATAATAATAAAAACACGCACTGAAAGAAGTTAGATGCTGCTGAAGTTAGATGCTGCTGATAATAAAAACACGCATAATAATAAAAACACGCACTGAAAGAAGTTAGATGCTGCTGATAATAATAATAAAAACACGCACTGAAAGAAGTTAGATGCTGCTGATAATAAAAACATGCACTGAAAGAAGTTAGATGCTGCTGATAATAAAAACACGCACTGAAAGAAGTTAGATGCTGCTGATAATAATAATAAAACACACATTGAAAGAAGTTAGATGCTGCTGATAATAATAATAAAACACACACTGAAAGAAGTTAGATGCTGCTGATAATAATAATAAAACGCACATTGAAAGAAGGCAGCGGTTGCAGCTGTACCTTAATGTTGATCTTCTTGCCCCCTGCCCCTCCTCCCTGGCCCCAGCCAGCGTTCGTGCCCTGGGACCCAGCACTGTTCCACACCCCCTCCTCATCCTCCTCCCAGCTGGAGTGCCGCTTTGCCGTCACCAGGCTCTCACCCTCGCCCCAGCCCTCTTGCATAGATTTCGAACCTGCAACAGCACACACAAAGTCAGGAATGGGAAGAACTCTTAATGCGTAACAGTATCACTCATTCCAGGGGGATGAGCCGCAGTGTACAGGTATCAAGCTCCGGTGTGCTCACATGTTTTTATTTTTTCAGAATATAAAACGGGTTCAGTGCTTTTGAATCTGGCCCTTGGTGTAAGACCAGAGGCAGCTCCACTCACCAGGTCTGATGGGGTTGGGAGAGGGGTTCCCCCACCCTGACTGAGCCTTCCCAGAATCCTCGGGATCTCCCCAGCCTGAGCTGCCTTCACTGGGCTTGCACCAGGCAGCTGTGCCGTTATCCACCGGCGGACCAGAGGGGGCACCGCTGTTCCATACTGCCAGGGAAAACAAGAGAAGTCAGCCATTCACTGGAGCTCATTTACACAATAATTAATGGGAGCTGAAACATTTAACAGTAGTTTTTCCATCAAGACTTTCTCCCTAGTTAGTAGATGTATCTCTCTCAATACTTGTTGAAAAGTAAATCTATTTATTTATTTTTCGCCTCTGATACAACAGTATCTCAAAGCGCTTGCAAGTCAATAAACAATTTACAATAAATTTACAATTAACATGAAAAAGTCAGTAATATGAATAAAAAAACATCAATATTGGTAGAGAAATAATACAAACAAAAACATTTTGAATAAAATGCTTGTCTAAAAAAAGTGAGTTTTTAATCTTGATTAGAAAATATGAAGTGACTCTGCAGCTCTAACGCCAGATGGTAGATTATTCCATAATCTGGGAGCAGTGTAACAAGGCGCTCTCCTTTCCTTTTTGTCTTAATCTTTGGGAGGGACAGATGACCAGACTTAGCTGACCTTAAAGCACGTCTCGGTACACACAGGAACAAAAGCTCTTTTAGATAATCAGGTGCCGGGAGGTCACGAAGTGTTCGGCAAGTCAAAAGTAGGATCTGATCACTGCTCTTAAACCCCGTCCGCGTGCTGCACATGCGCACGTTCATTGAGTGCGTAGATTAGAATAAAGGTCCTTTCACACTAAAGAGTGTCGCGCCAAAGCTTCAGCGTGACATTCACGGTTTAGAATACCGTACGTACGGATGCTTTCACACCGGCCGCATAGCGCAAAACAGACTGAAACAGACCGTGTTCCTATTTCTCTGTGCACGTCCAGCGTAAATTTACTTATGCAACCAATATCTAACCCAATAGATGTATACTAAATATTCATAACATTTCCTTTTTTTTTTCTGCAAGAGACTCGGAACTTTTATTATTTAGTTTTCATGAGACAGTATCTATATTGCAGTGTATACTCCTTGTAGTGTTTATATAGCTAATGTTTCTGGCTGTGCCAAGTGGTGGGTTGTGTACTGTTGTTCTGCCTGCACAAGACACACTCATAAAAAAGCCATTTGGTGTCTGCCTGACTCCTTTGCTTGACAGACCTGACAACAGCACTTGTAAGCGCTACAATACACACACCCCCACCACAGCTGCCGTTAAAATACGCAGAATTAACTACTGACAATATATAGCATCATACAAAGAGGATGTGGGGCTATTTGTTTTAGCAGGGTGCTTGGTGAAAAACAAATACTATAAAAACTTCATAAACTTACAGAGAGTTGAAAATGTGTTAAGTGTCTGGGCTGGCTGCATAGTACTCACACTGTTCTTAGTGTCCACCAGGCCGAGCTGCTTCCCTCACTGCCCTGCTGTGTGTATGTTATTATTTTACACGCTAAATATTGGTATGGCACAAGCCTCACGTTGCAATCTACTGTTGTGGCTCACGTCTTAGTCTAAAATTTAAAAAAGTGGCTCATGCCCAAGAAAAGGTTCGAGACACCCCTGGAATTACGTGTTTGTGCAGCACCACTTGTTGGCTTTTTAAACTAAAAGGAGAATAACAAAATGCCCAGTTTAAGGAAAGAACAGACAACAACACCGCCAACGCTTTTTATATTTAGATTACTGTCAGAAACACAATATTTGCAGATAATACTATCATCAATAATTTCTCTACAATGCATAGCAAGTCACCAGTCACACTGCAGACAAACCCCTGTCTTCAGGACTGGATCTATAGTGTCACCTGGTTCAGTTCTATTCCTACAGAACAGCAACATGAGGAGGAGGAGGGAACAGTCTACCTTGGGAATAAAGTGTCAAGGTGCACTTAGGGCCTACCTGAGCTGGGTGTCTTTCCCACTGCTGGGGGGCCTCCAGGTCCCGGGTTCAAGTCCCTGGTTGGCTGAGGAGCACCTCCAGTTTTCTGCTGCTGCTGCTGCTGCGGTGGAGCTGCACTATTCTTGTCCCAGAGGTTCACGCTCTTGTAGTTGTAGCTGCCGGGGTCCCCCCAAACCGAGGTGCCGTCGTCAATGTCCACCGTCCGGCTGATGGTCTGGGGGGACGGTTCCTCCCAGCCGCTCTGCTCCTCCTCCCCAGGGCCAGTGGGGGGTGCGGGACCTGCAGTCCAGTTCTGGGTGGGCCGCCCCCCGCTTTGACCCCAAGACCCCTGGAGGGCGGTGTCCTGCTGCTGTTGCTGAATGTGATGTGGGGGAGCTTGTTGTAGTGGCTGTGGCTGCTGCTGCTGCTGCTTACCCCAACCACCTCCCTGCTTCGCACCAGGTTCCCCCCATCCTCTTCCCGGAGGGTCTTCCCAACCTGAATTCGAGCTGCCACCGCCCCCTCCACTCCAAGCCCCCATCTCTGCCTCTCCTACTCCTCCCAAACCCATTTTTCCATGCCCCCCTCCCCAACCCGTTTTGTTGGCTGCCAGGTCGGGTTCTCCCCAACCGTTGTTTTTACCAGCAGAAATCCAGCCAGAGCCGCTTCCCGCTTGCCTCCCCCATCCGGCATCCTTGCCCCCGTCCTTCCAGGACGAAGGGGAGGGGGCTGCAGGTACGCTCTTGTCCTCCTGGCTCCCTCTGCCTGGCCCGGGGTTGCCACCTCCCCCCCAGCTTGCTGCTAAAGGAGGAGGCTGCTGCGGAGTAGGTTTATTGTAGTCACCCCAGCCCCCTTGGTTGCCTCCTCCTCTCCTGTCCCTCCACTCTCCCTCCCCCCAGCCCTTGGCTTGATCACTGCTTTGGCCAGGAGGGAGGGGCTCTCCTCCCCAGCCTCCACAATTGCCCCCTGAGTTCTTCGCCTGGATGGCTGTGTTGTTGGCGACAGAAGAAGAAGTCATAGTAGTCATGGTGGGGTGGTTGTTTTTGACAGCAGCGTTCGCAGAAACAGAAGCAGCACTGCTGTTATTGGCAGGGTTACCCGTCAACGAACCAACAGGAGCGCTCTCCCAGCCTTCCGTCCCTCTGCTGCTGCCACTACCCCCCTTCCTGCCGTCCCCTGCAGAGGGGGCACTAATCAGATTAGCAGCGTTACACCCCCCGCCGCCACTTCTGGACTCCTCGTAGTCCCACTCCACATTCTGCCTGATTTGGGTTTGGCCCCAGCCCGAGTTGGACAGAACTCGAGGATCCAAATCAGTCCTGCTCAGCATGGTCTGTAAGGCCACTTCCGGGTCGGATAGCAGATTCCTTGGGTGATGCAACCTGCCGCCACCCCCCCTCGAGGAAGAGGGGTGACCCCCACTGCCGGCACCGCCTCCTCCAGACCGGGGGTTGCTTCCAGTGCTGCCCTGCCCTCCGCCTTCACTCCCGGCCGAGCTGGAAGCCATTCCCCAGCAGGAGGGGGTACTCCCTGGCCCATCTTCCACCTGTAGTCCCTTCTGATTGTCCCATGCTCCAGCAGTGCTGGGGATGGTGGTGGTGGTGGTGGTGTTGTTCGTGACTACAGATGGGCTGCCACTGTTCGGCCCTCCCGCGCCCCATTCCCCGACTGAAAGGTCCTCTCCCGCCACAGCGGCTCCGCCCCACACTCCCTGAGTTACCCCACCGGTATTTTTCCCTCCCTCCCCTGTGCCGCTACCCCATGTTTTACCACCCTTCCCACTGTCCTGATTCCCGTTACCCCAAGATGAAGAAGTAGAAGCAGTCGTGGTAGTTGTAGTGCCGATTCCACCTCGGCTGTCCCAAGGATCAGTCCTTAAACCCCCCGGCTTTGGCTGAGATCTCCAGGAGGATTCATCCAAACCTGTCGTTGAGTCACCCCCGAGGCCCCTGCTACCTTCCTCTCCACAGCCGGCCCCGTTGCCTGGGTTTATTTTTGGTCCGACAGCCTGCTGCTGCTCCTGGCCCACACCCCATCCCAGGGACTCTTCCATTTTCTGCCGATCCCTGGTCGAGGTCTGATGGTGGTGGAGGCGGCTCACAGAATTAGCATTAGAAGACGAAGAGGAGGAGGAGGACGAGGACGAGGACGGGGTACTAGAGTAAGAGGACGTCATCGGAGGGGAGTTGCTGGAAGCCAACCTCACCTCCTCTGGCTCTCCTTTCCTCAGCTGTGCTGGCCCCCCGCCACCGGGACCCTCCTGGACCAGGGCGGGCCAGGCCGAGGGGTTGCTATTTGGGTTAAAGTTGGCACCGCCTGAGCCTTTCCAACTGCCAATCCCACCACTACCACCAGTGTCAGCTGCTGGCAAAGGACTGGAAGATTGAGCGGGTTTGGTCTTTGCCCCGCCGACACCACTGCCACTCCCAACACCAGCAGTAGCCAGGGTCCAGACCCCTGCACTACCGCTGCCCTGCGCACATTCATTATTTCCCACCGCAGAACTGGAATTGGCTGTCCCTTGTGGTGGCTGCTGCTGCTGCTGCTGGAGGGCACTTGAGGCACTGGGGTTGCTGCTGCTGTCCACAGCACTGCTGCTCTCTGAAGGCGCTGCCACCCCGCTGCCTGCGCCCTCTGCTTCCTTGCCGGCGATGCTCGGCCACTCCTCCAGGTCAGACCCGTCTACGATCACCTTGTCCCAGCCTTGAGGGGGGGCAAGGCCCGCCCCCCCCACCCCCCACGTGGAATTTGCATAATTTGTAGAAGCAGAGGAGGAGGAGGAGGAGGAGGAGGAAGAGGAGCCGGAATCTGAAATCAATAAATTAATTAAATAAGTGAATTTGTTTTGCCTGCATACAGTAACTGTGTAGAATGACTCTTAGATACGCCCAGGACTACCCTTGGATATTACTGAAATGATAATGTCGTTACCTAAATCATTCCTCCCTGTAGCTGCATTAACTCCTCCCAAGTAACCCTACAGACTCTGACTCATTCACGTGTTCCGGGCCTGGGTCCTCCAATCACTTGGTCATTTCAATAATATAACAAAACCATATGAAACCAGGGCTGGGAGTAGGACTAGGGCACACGTCTATCCCTGGTCCTGCAAGCCAAATGCTCCACCTAGACTCAAATTAGGGAAGCAGTGCTGTGCTTCTTACCTCCCTTATGAGGTATTTAATCCAGTTAGGAGCTGGGCGTATTGTTAAATATTAGATTCACATTGAATCAACATTGAAATTGTAGGTAAAAAGAACTGCTACAGAACTTTAGAAATCCACAAATTCACCTCTGATCTGTTCTGTCCTAATATGTATAGCATACAGCTATGGCTAAAAGTTTTGCGTCACCTAGAAATCTTAGGATTGAGACAATTAAAAAAAGAAAAAAAAAACCCACACACTACTAGAAAATAATTCAGATATTTTATTTATTATGTAAAATCAACCAAACTAAAAAAATCAAAGAAACTAAAATTCTCACAAAAGTATTTTGGCCATAGCTGTAGTTTGTGAAAACATTGGTAAAAATGTTCAAATCAGCTTTTTCACACATCAGAATCAAAGGGTTCACACATTCTTTAGAACAGCAAACCCATTCCTGCTTTGAGGTAAAAGTTTTAAAGCAGTATATAAACACTTCAGCTCTTCAGTCCAACGATTTAAACAAGAATGACAAACTGTACTGCAGGCTGGAAGGTGCATTTCTCTACGGAAGGTCTCTGTGACCATAAGACCTTTAGCTAGCCTGGAGGAAGGGCGGTCCGTTTAGCCACGGATTCCCAGAGGTTTCATTTCCCCTACCAACTCGGTTAGGGTTTATTTTTATTTTTTTTCCCCCTCTCTCCTGGAGTGCTAAACTACCACGCTTGCATCAAAACAAGCAAGCCTAGGTGGACCGAATGGTCTTTTGTCATTCTAGAATTTATGTTCCTACATTTAGAAGACTTTTCACATTTGGCTATGAACACCATTCTAAAGCAGGCCGTGGTGAGAAGCTGCTGGGTACTGACCTGTGTGGACTCCACTGTCCCCTTGGTTGGTTGCGGAGGATTGGGGGTGGGTGAGGGGAGCCTGCCCCCCACCCCCCAGGAGAATGCAGGACGGGGGAGGGGGCTGGCCGCGCTTCAGCAGGACTTTGTGGTCCTGCTGGCAGCGGAATCTCGGGGGCACCTCCCTGGGCATGTAGCGCTGCGCCGAGGCGCTGGGCGGCTGTCCGTTCGGCACCGCCACCCTCTTGGCATTGTTGCCACCGTTGGCGGGTGGCGCGGGGCTGCTGCCAACAGGGCTGGCGGCCGGCGGCTGGGCGGGGCCCGGCTTTGTCACCTCGGGCACTGGAAGGGAGAACATTAGGGTTTTAATTTCATTTTTTTTGTGCCCATTTGTTTTATCCCCAATTTAGTTCCCTCACCACAGCAATTCCCCACACGGCTCAGGAGAGCAAAGGGTTCAGTAGACAGCCTTAGAGCCTAGGCAGAGTCATACTGCAAAACACCAAACTCCTTTGTTCTAAATAAAAGAGTGCCAGATACAAATTTAGGTATGAAAGAAGACACACACACACAAGGCAACAGTCTTATAGACTATTCCAAAAATTAACAAGACCTACCTTTGGTTTTTTGTTCTGCAACCTGGAGAAAAGGAGAGACAAAAAGGCAGGTCAAGCATTTGATTGAAGGCAGGGGTGTGTAATTTTTAAATGAAACTTCTTGTCCAATGGACAAAACGCTAGGAAAAAATCTACTTGTCCTTGTGGCAAAATTGTTTGCAGGGCGTATTTGTAGAGGTGATGCAGTGCAACACAGCACAGTTCACAGAAGAGCTCTATTTGTGCTGGGTTGCTTGTTTGGCAACCTTAAATAATACCTGGCTCTACATAACGATGTGTATAGCACAGGTAAACCACGGTGTTCAGTCCCGAAAGAAGAATACTAATAAATGACCCACACTTTATACACACACGATCACAAGTGCAATAGTGAGTGCTCCTAGTGCAAGTGGTGAGTTAATACAATAATCTGTGGCAACAGTAGTGCAGTGTAGTCCAGGTTTGATTGCTCAGCCACATCCCCCAATATACCTTCAGTCACATCCCCATTGGTAGCGAGTGCAATCACGTCTCCCCCAGTCCATGACTGACACACCACCTACTGCAGTAAGGTGCTGACTTCAAGTATTGTGGACCCTGGAATGAACTGGCAAACCATCCAGTCCTGGGCACACTGTTCCTGTTATACCGTGCTCCCACAGGTCGTGAGGGAGATTGTTGATTCTGATTCATTCGCTCCGTCAGAGTCCTTCTTAAAAATCTACTTGCCCCCTCCCCGCCGCACAACACACTCAAAAAAGTACAATATAACTTGTAGGATTTTGGTTTTATTTAACTGAGAACAGAATCAAATCAATAGATCTAGCCTTGTAGCATGACTTGTTCAATGAACTCTTCAAGATACACAAAAGGTTCCCTGTGACCCTTCCTGACAAAAGTGGTAACACACTTTAAGGAAATGTTCCTTTCAGTCAGTTTGGAACACATTTGCTAGTAAATTAAAATAACATACTAAGAGTAACTTGGAGTTATCCAAATATAAAAATAACTTCCGTCTCCCCCCACTCACTCTTCTCTAAGCTGAATGTACAGGTGTTTCAGTTTGTTGCATGACAAGACACAAAATCACTGCCAACTATTTCTGCCGTTTTGTGGAATTCAGATTTTTGACGGTTTTCAATTTCACTGCATTTTTTTTTTTTTACTGCTTTTCTACCAAAATGCATGCAACATTTATAGTAGGCTCCTTCAAACTGCAAAGACAAAATGTTTCTAGATGGATATATATTTATTTTTTTTTTAAAACTACGTACAACATTTTACACTATTTTTCCTCATCTAACATCTTGGCTAATGTTATATTTTTGTAGTCACCTTACTTATACCTTATATATTTATAGTCACCTTACTAGATTGCTGCATTTAAATGTCAGGTTCCTCCTGTACTAAGAAAGCAGTATCATTTATTTGCTAAATTCAAAAAATGCAAATATTACCTCAAGTTTAAAGATTAGTCTGTGCCTTGCCAGAGGCTCTAAGGGCTGCCATTTCTGGGTTTCTTTGTAACCAATAGAAAATCGGCTTTTTTTCACAGCCAACCAAGTTATAGGGGTGGGACGTAAACACTTAATGTTTGTGTAGGTGCTAGACTCTCGCAATTTCGTTTTCAGAAACTTGCGTGGCTCTGTAAAAATATCCCTTTGTTTTTCTAGCAACAGAACAAACACAGGAAAAATAAATAAAAAACGAATTTGTCCAAACGGGCAAAGAATAAACGGCGAATCTTGTTGTCCCGGGCAGTATGAATTGCACATCCTGCAAGGCACATCAACAACACACACCCACAGGCCTTTGATTCGAGCACCTTCTCTCTCAGGAGGTGAGGGAGCAGTTCAGTCTCCATGCCTCAAGCCTGCCCTGGACTGGAGGGAGCACCCTTTCTCTTAGGGGTGAGGGAGGAAGCAGTTCAGTTTAAGAACTGAAATGAAAACAATCAAATGGAGGACGGTTGCAGGATTGTCTGCTTCTGTTCAAGCTCAGGTCAGAGGAGAGCTTTATAAACAAGCAGCCACCAAGCGATCGCTCCCCATTGTGCGGAAAAACCACGCTCTCCCTCGAAGGAACATGCAAGCAAGTGTGCAGGGACTCTGTCACGTGTGCAACGCTTTTACACTCTTTGGTTCTAAGTAGAGCCCCGGCAAATTCACAAATCATGCATTTCATGGAAATAGTGTATTTGACCGCCTACTGTGAAAAATATGCATTTTATTTTCCTAACAGTATTTCACATTACTCTTCACTTCATACTTATCACGTAGAAGCAGCGCTACAGTGGCTGCACATGGTACTGCTTCAATGCCATGCATTTGGTTTCTACAGCAAGGGGGTCAAACAAATACAGTTTTTGATTGGTGAATTCCTCATACTGTACAATGACATTTCTACATACTGCTAGAAACGCAGAGTGTGTACAAATGAAAACACAAAACACTTTGGTTTTGTCATTTCAGATTTGCAGTTAACGTTTCTGCCGGGTTTAATATTTTGGGATTAAAGGCAGGAAAATAGGCTATGGAAATGCCTAAGTCATTTTACGTCACGTGTCAATATAAGGTTTACAAAACACAAACGTTGCTGAATTTGTCATTCAAGGTTGTTTTTTAAAAAAAAAAAAAACTGTCTGCTTTTTACATTTTTTTTGCAGCTAACAGACCAGTATAAATGGATACTGTATAAATGGATACTGAAATGGGAGAAGGAATCTATGAAAAAGACCTAGGAGTTTTTGTTGACTCAGAAATGTCTTCATCTAGACAATGTGGGGAAGCTATAAAAAAAAAGGCTAACAAGATGCTCGGATACATTGTGAAACAACTCCCCAGCAATGTTGTTGAAGCCGACACCCTGGGATCCTTCAAGAAGCTGCTTGATGAGATTCTGGGATCAATAAGCTACTAACAACCAAACGAGCAAGATGGGCCGAATGGCCTCCTCTCGTTTGTAAACTTAAATGTTTCAGCCTTGGTTTTTAGTTGTTCTTGATGAACTATCAATGCTAGCGCATTTTAGGCAACTTACATCAGTAGAATATAATGCAAATAGGAAATGTGTTTTCTGACAAGTTTTTTTTTTTTTTAAATAAAAAATGGCAGTTTGTGAAATTCATTCGGTATTTTCTTGATTGTCATTCGTGAATTTCTTTTAAAAAACGCCGTCAGTTTTCCAGCCCCTAGTTATAGCCGCTCTGCCTTTAATGGCCTGGACTCCTGTACTGCTGCTGAAACTGAACTGCCCTTTAAGAGAATGCTACCCAATGCTTTGAAACAGGGTTCCCAACCTTTCCTCGAATCGCACCCCACCTTAGCAAATTTACTGTTTCATTTTGGACATTTTTTTGTTTTGCATTTTATAGACAGTATGTGTCGACTTGTATAGGGTGAGGACAAGAGGCAGAGAAAACTATAAAAAAACGCTTCCAGCCTCGTACTAGTGGGAGGAGACTGAACGCAGTAGCGAACGAGAGAGAGCAGAATTACATACAGACTACAACATTGAGACAGGACTTAACTGCTAAAAATGTACTGCTGGACTTTAAGGTGGAATATAAGGAAAGCTGCCTGTCAGATTGGAAAGGTGGGGGATGGAAAGCATCTGGTTATCATGAAAAACAGGGTTAGTAGAAAGGATAACCTTCGTTCTTGCCTCTGAAAAAATTATACAGGCTTTAGATACTGAAAATGCTTGCAATCGCCTCCCCTAAACGGGTGAATGAAATGCAAGCAAGAAAGCTGCTGAAAGACAAAAATTTGAGCTCGGCTGAGTGCATGGGCTCCAATGGAGGATTCATCAGTACATTAAGCACCACATTCAACCTCCAGCGAGGACTATATCCTTCACCGGTGGCCTAAGCTGCAGAGTGCCTTTCAAAAGTTGTCCTGCCAGGAAACTAGTTCCTGGGGAGACCGAATCAATTTTTAAATGGCACACCAAAATGGCTGCCAAATAAACCATTATAAGTAGAGGGGGGGTTTCCCCTCATCAAAAAGATCCAGTGCATCTACTCCCAGAGGCCTCCCGCCTCCCTCTATGGAGAACTACAGGGGACAGTGTGTAGACTCACAAGAGAAAAAGATTCTGCTCTCCTGAATCTCTCCGAAATGAGGCTCACGACCTCAGGATGGCGTCTCCATTCTGCATCACTGGGGACCCCACCTCAAGAGGAGGTTCGCAGCCCAATTGATCACCACGGGCAGGAGAACCGCCTGGACTGGGAAAAGGTTCCGTTATGCCCACAGCAGAAGCTTGTGGGCGGCACGGTAGAGGACTGGGTGACCGCAAACCACCCTGGTGGTTGATATTGAACAAAATCCTAGGGCTGCTGCTTCGTCCGAGGCGCAGCCCACGCCTGTTGCCTGGGCACAGAGCGCTTGAAAGCACGCCTGTCTCCGTGGAAAGCAGGTGCAGGCTGTCTCTGGGAGGGTCCATCAGAAGCCGCTCGCTGCGTCAGTTTCTGGTGAAACTGGGGCTCAGGGTGCCACTGCGCTGCAGGCTTACGAGGTGGAGGCAGGCGCTTCGGGAGAGGGAGCACCAGTTGTTTGGTGGACTCCCGTGTGACTTGGGGCGACCGGAGCAGCCAAACAGTGCTGTTTAGCCTCAGTCAAGCACAGGCCGCAGCTGTATTTGGACTGCAGCTCAAAACAGAAGACACAGGTGGACCTGAGGGGCAGCGAAGGCAAACGTAGGCTTGTCATCATAAATAAGAGGGCCTCTATTCTTTCGCCGCAGAGCAGGGTACCTGCAGGGCTGTAGCAGCCCGCTGCATCAGGAGACAGAAGCGCCGACGATAGAGAGAGCTGTGCCACCGCAACACTGTCTGATTGCGCATCATCAGGTGAGAGCCGTGCGTCTTGATCGTCAGCCAACGACAGACAACATATCACCCTCCAGATCACAAGCCTGTCTGCAAAGGTGCAGGTGGGGCAGGAGGAATGGGAACCGGTGGTATGGGTGGGGCTGAACGCTCTTGCAGCATTCCCTGGAATGACAGGCCACTCGACTCTCAAGTGATCCGAATACAGAGTGCATGCTTCAGCACACACTGCAGTGCACCACTAACTACTCAAGCAAAACAAACATTACATCAATCCTGTTTCAGTATAAACCAACACATCCAGTACTGAACCATCCCTACAGAATACATTCAGGTTTTCATGACCGGCAACAGCAAACTGATCTATTTAATTATTATAAATTCTGCATGAACAGGAAGGAGAGACTCACCTTCTGAGCGGCTTCTTTCTTCTTCTTATCGTCTTTCTTCCTTTTCTTGTCTTCCATGAACTGCTGCTCCCTGCACGGCTGTTTCTCTCTGCAAGAGGAAGGGAAAAGGAAGCCCGGGAGTCATCATGAGCAACCTTCACTTCCACCCTTCACTTCATAACACAGCGGCGCTCGCGAAACACCTTGAAACTCAACGAGGAGCGCTGATCTTAACTCTAATGCAAATGAAACAGTGTATGAACGAACTGGATGCTGGCACAAACCAAAACAAACAACGATGTTGCGTTTGACCGCTTATTTATGCCAAACCAACAGACATTCATACTTAAATAGGTTTGATTCTTTATTTTACGTGTGGTTTCTCTGCTGTGCAAGTAACGCAGTGTATAGACACATTAGAATGAGACAGTTTTGGCAATATATGCAACATGAAAAAGGTCATTTAAAACAAAATAAGAGCAAGGCCTTTTTATTAAGATTCCAAAAGCACTAGCCAAACAGACTCCTGTACCATTCAATACCAATACACTGTAAAATGACATTCACACGGGATATTAAAGAAATGATCTCCAGCACAACTAATTCATCTGAACTCAGTTTTATCAATACACGACTATGAACTATTATGCAAATATTGCATAAGTAACAAAATATGATACAGGCACACACGGGCAAAACCTCGACTTATAGGGCTTGACATTAACTTTTCCGTCCACTCACCATCAGGGCTAACGGAAGGAGTAATCCACCAGCCCCAGACATTTCTACTGGCCCAGTATAATGTGTATTGATAGTTCACCACAAATGCAGGGTTTGTGTTTCAATGTGTGCTTAAAATACTAAAAGCGAAGAGAGAAATTGCAAGAACAAGCAACTACTGGAACATGTACAAACGACATTAACTGTGACCACTGAACAAGTCAAAGAGTCTGAAAACAAATCCAAGCGTGGGACTCATTTCCAAGCATGCGCCCCCTTGACTGCTAGCTTGAAAACGTGCTGTGTCACGAGACAGAAAAACTCTCGATTCATTTGAGCCAGCTAACCTTGTTGAAAATACCATCAACTACACCTGTTTTTTTTTTTAAATAGTAAAGATCCTGAAGGATCCCAGGGTGTCAGCTTCAACAGCATTACAACATACAGTTTCAACATTGAAACCGAAACGACCAAACCTGGAAGGAAGTGGTGCGCCAGTTTGATGACATTATCCAGAGCTCAGAGTCAGAAAACCTCAACAACTTTCACACACAAGAGCCAAGGCAATGGCAAACCCTACTATACTGGAGCAATGGGTTACAAACGCACTGAACGAAAACAACGTCCATGACAAACACCACAACATATCTAATGCAGATGAAACTGGCTTCATGACACACTCTGCATCCGACAAAATCCAGGCTCCAAGGAGGAGTCAAAAAAATGTCTACCAAATCCCTGGGGGTAGTGGAAGAGAACAAATAACAGTATGTGTGTCTGACGGCTGGGAAAGTCTTACAACATATACAAAAGGTAAACACCTCTACAGCACATGGGGTCAGAATGGTCCGCAATTAGCAAGGTATGCTGTGTCTGATCATGGCTGGACGGAGAGGTCACTGAAGGTTATTCTGAAAATCTGTTTTTGACAGTCCTCCAAGGTGTCCGATATGAAGTTTCCTAGTCCTTATTTTTGATGAACATGCTTCACATGTCTCTTTAAAAAATATGCTCCTCCTGGGGCTCCCATCTCACCTAACTCATCTTTTACAGCCCCTTGACAAAGCTGCGTTTGGAGAGGTAAAGTTACAGGGGAGGAAGAAGCTACGATGTCATGCATGTGTCAGAAAATCAGAAAGATTTTCAATCCAAGCTGAAGGATGTGCATGATGTGGCTTTAGTCACACAATTTGATAAGTGAAATCTGTTTATTTATAAAAAAATAAAAAAATGCAGTAATATGCAGTAGCATGTTCTCATATTTTAAAAATTATTCTGAATTGCAACCTTTACAAAAAAAGGAAAACAAATAAACACTGGGCTTAACTGGAACAGACGTGGGCTTAAATGGTACATGATGTCCTCATTACAACCAATGCAGATTTAGCTCAGGTTTTTGAAAGTTATTTATATAGTCATGAAACTGCAAATTAAAAGATTAATCTTTCATTTAAGCTACTCAACTAGCAGAAAATCTTAGCTAAATATCTAAAAAAAAAAAAAAAAAGGGTTCAAACTAGATTTGGCGGGCTTAAAAAGGTGCACTTACCCTGTCTACAGGAAATAAAGTACAGCACATAAATGAACTTTCAAACTGTGCCTGTTGCTACTGCAACTCAAATCAAGACTGTAAAAAGCTGCTGTAGACACACAGAAACCATGAACTACTGGAGGCTTTATGCTATGGGCCTACACATTATATATATATACTGTTAGTGCTTTTACACAAAAGTTAAATCACAAAGCACTGCACAGTACATAACAGGAAAAAAAAAAAAAAAAAAAACACAATCCATTTGTACAGCATGTCACACAATTTAAATAACAGCACAAACAAAGCAATTTTAAAAGTTGCATTAAAACCCACCAAGATAAGAAAGCCATTAAAAAAAAAAAAAAAGTGTTTGAAAACTATATTGGACCCTGACAAATGAAGGCAGAGCATTCCACAATTTAGAAACTCTACCCTGCCTCCCGTGTTGCTTTTGTTGACCCCGGCCAAAACGGGGGTAATATATGTTCACTTTTCCTGGTTTTAGTCAGAATTCTACAGGCAGTATTCTGAACAAGCTGCAACCGGGATACCACACGTTTTGTGCCACCAGAAAAAAGTGCATGAGAATAATCAATTCTAGATTAAACAAAGGCATGCATTAGTCTCTCAGCATCAGATACTGAAATAATTGGTCTAAGTTTAGCTAGATTTCTCAAATGGTAAAAAGAATAACCTAGAATGGAGCCTTGTGGAACACCACAGACAACTTCTGATAATGCAGATTTTACCTCCCCAAGAGAGACAAACTGAAACCTATCAATCAGAAAGATAAGATTTGAACCAGGATAGGAGGCGGCCAGAAAGTCCCACTGTGTTCAAGACGATTCAGTAGGATGGAATGGTCTACAGTATCAGAAGGCAATAAAAATTCTCATTATAAATATCATGGGGGAGATACTGAAATTGAAGGAATCTATGAAAAAGACCTAGGAGTTTATGCTGACTCAGAAATGTCTTCATCTTGACAATGTGGGGAAGCTAAAAAAGCCCAACAAGATGCTTGCATATACAGTGAAAAGTACTGAATTTAAAATTAAGTAATGTTAAAACTTTACAATGCATTAGTAAGACCTCAACTTGAATATTGTGTTCAGTTCTGGTCACCTCGCTACAAAAAGGATATTGCTGCTCTAGAAAGAGTGCAATGAAGAGCGACCAGGATTACTCTGGGTTTAAACGGCATGTCATATGCAGACAGGCTAAAAGAATTGAATCTATTCAGTCGAACAAAGTCTACACAGCGATCTCATTCAAAATTCTAAAAAGGTATTGACAACGGTTGACACAAGGGACTTTGACCAGAAAAAAGAAACAAGGACCAGGGGTCACAAATGGAGATTAAAGGGGCATTGAGAACAGAAAATAGGAGGCACTTTTTTTTTTTTTTTTTACACAGAGAATCATGGGAATCTGAAACCAACTCCCCAGTAATGTTGTTGAAGCTGACACCCTGGGATCCTTCAAGAAGCTGCTTGATGAGATTCTGGGATCAATAAGCTACTAACAACCAAACGAGCAAGATGGGTCGAATGGCCTCCTCTCGTTTGTAAACTTTATGTTCTTATGATCTAGAAGATTTAAAAACCGATCTTAAGCTCGAGTCAGAGCTTACCAGCAGATCGTTCACAACTCTGACGAGGGCCATCTCGGTGCTGTGTGCAGCACGAAAACCAGACTGAAACTTCGAAAATACCATTAGGAGTTAGACATTTTTGTAATTGAATTGCAACAACTCTCTCCAGAACCTTATCTGGTAAGGAGAAATGGTAGGCTGGTGACAGGCCTATAGTTATTGAAGACTTTAGGGTCCAAATTGTGTTTAAGCACTGGCTTTACCACAGCTACCTTAAGAGCTGAGGAAACCATACCAGAGGAAAGGGAACCATTTATAATTTTTAAAATGTGGGTATTAATAACACCAAGAGCATCTTAACAGTTTTGTAGGAATAGGATTAAGAGAACATGCATTAGCTCTCATATGTTGAACTAGCTCTGTCAGTTCCAGTAAGGAAATCAAAGAAAAAGCCCTCATAATAGCCTTAATAGGTGTACTGTCCTTAATAGAAGGCGTCTGTCGAAATCTCATTTCCGACGTCACGGGTAGGGCTATTAGGGGAAGGATTCATTAATGTATCTAGGGTAGTGAAAAGAAATCTAGGACTATTTATTTGTTTCAATTAATATGATGATCTAGCCAACACCAGAGCTCATCTACACACTTAACCAGGTGGCCCTTCCATGCGATAATGAACATGCAGTTTAGAATCCCTCCATCTCTGTTCTAGTTCACAACCCTCACACTTCATCTTACGAGTTGTATCATTAAACCACGTTGAGTATTTTTTTTTTAAGACACTGAGTTTTGACTGGCACTACAGTATCTAAGATACCAGTCAAGGTGGTGTTGTTGGTATTAACCAGCTCATCTACTGATGAGGACTTGAGTGGTAATGAGCTCAAGACATCAGAAAGCTCAACAGCAGTTGAATGAATTACCTGGGATTTAAATGTACGGTCCACAGTCTTTGTAGATACTGGCAGATTCACCTCAAAAAGAACGGCAAGATGATCAGAAATAGTAAAGTCTAGGGTTATGATGTTCTTAACAGCCAAACCACGAGACAATTACCAGATCTACAGCATGGCCACGATTATGCGTACGACCTTTGACATGCAGGATATAATCTAAGGAATCCAGTAGCCTCAAAAACTCCAAAGACTCAATGTCAACATGAAGGTTAAAATCACCCAATAAAAGAATCAGATCATATTTGTCAATATAGATATAGCGGAAATTCAGTCAGAAATAGCAGGTTTGACTTAGGTGGTCTATAAATAATTACAATATGAACAGGTAATGGACCGTTTAATGTCAAGGTTAAAACTTCAAAAGATGATAACCTTCAACAATTTCCTGTTTGATTCTAAGTTCACTACAGAAAACAGAAGCAAGCGCACCTCCCAGCCCAGCAGAGCCAGCTTTCAGGAAAATGAACAGTCAGGTGCAGGGAGCAAAATAACAGACTGCACCATCAGCAATTGCCACAATCCCTCTCAAATTTAAAATTTTTTTTAAAAAAAAGCAGCTTACTGCAAAAGTTGCTTGTATGCCTGGCCATCATTGCCGCCGGTGTCCCTCAGCACATCCCACCCGTTCACAGACTCGAGAAGCATCAGCGGGCCCGTTCTATCACGATTCAACAGAATTCCATCTAATCTCATCCTGCGAGAAAATTACTCATCGCAATAAATGTATTATTGTTGCCATTCTTTTAACTACACACCTCCCTGCACTAAGCCACGAGGAAGACGTACTGTATCATTGGTTAACGACGGGCAAACAGAGGGAGGGGCGCTTTTACACTGAGCTCAACACGACCGTACCTCCGGGAATTTTCAATCACATGTGTTCACTGGCAATGTCAAAACTCAAAAACTCCAGGTTTCTTTTTTGTATTAGTTCCTACCTGTCATGTGGCATCACTGTCATTGGATATTCTCCTAATGTCCAGCATGCTTTTTGGTCACATGACTAGTCTGTTTCTACTTGAAGCTGAATCTAGCATGGAGGTGGAGCCATGCAAGCGAAGAGTGATAATTTGGGCTGAAAACAACATGGTTGACTATTGAGACGATCGCAAATGGCATGCAACCAATTTAAACTGTGGAGGATACCAGATTCAACTTTAATGCCTTTTGTCGGGCCAATTACAGAAGATTGTGTTGATTTTTTTTTTTTTGCTATTCTGAGACTCAAGCGATTTTTCCTTTAAAACCTAAGATCCCATTTTCTGCTCCTATTTTATTTTTTGGTCTGTTTTTCAGATAAGTACAAACTATTGCAATTAGTAATTTTTTAAACTGAATATTGACTCTTTGAATTAACCTGTTACTGTACCTGGAATAGTCAGTGTGAACACAACTAGTTCTTATATCACACAGCAAGCAGAACACATTAGCGATTTGGATTTTAGCCGTTTGAATAATTAGACTGCATAACATTTCTGTAATAATGCAATTAATGCTCTCGCCATCCAATCAAAACAGACCATTATCATACCCCGATGCTATCATGTTTTCATACTGCTGCACTATTTTTAGACATTCATATATAGCGCTTAATTTAGTAATTTATCTGAATTTAGTTATTTTTTTCTTTCAAACTTCTTAATGGGCTTTTAAATAGGCCAAGCCTTGATTTTTCAAGTGCAAACAAGATCGCAACATGTTAATAAGCGACTAGTCTCTATTAAAGCTATAATGAACAATAAAGCGTGTTGCTGGACACACAATCGTTATGAGGAGTAACTGTACAGTATTTAAATTAATAAAAGATGAGTCGCTTCGGCATTTAAATGAAAAATTAACAACATTTAGTTGTTTCTTAGAAAATAAAAACGGAAATTAAACCGATTTTACTGAACGCGTTTCTCAGTTGTGACTGAGATACAATAATGGAATAACAGCTAGGGCTGCTACGATTAAATCGATATTTCACATCGATTCCACTCCTCATTATATACATCAATTTAAATACTGGATATTAAGTTTATCAATGAAACTGCACCTAAAGCCCTGCCTTGCTAGTTAAAGTATTTCTGCCACAGACAAGCAGTGGGTGTGCTCTTCTCCTGCTCGTGTTAACAACAATCTGATCTGCTCGTCCCACCCTACCAGCAAATCAGTTTGGAAAATGCTTTGCAAGTACTCCCCTCTGTATTCACTGTATAAACAAACAAAAATGAACTTGACTACCGAATATTGTTAAATATTCATTATACAAATAAATAATCAGTGATGCTAAATGCAATTTTGGAGTAAGGATCAGCTAGCGAGTATACATGTCATGGTAAGTAAATCAATTTATTATAATTACTATTATGATGATGTTTTAGGCAGGGAATTCACATTGTGTTGCTTACTTGCTTTAGGCTTGTTGCGAATGTGTTTTTTTTTTCTCTCCTTACAATACCAAGGCGTAATTACCCTTCGCATTCAATTGTCGTGTTTCCAGCTTCTACTGAACTGCAATGATATTAAAATAACATCACGGGGAGGGGAATGCACCGAACATGTGTGGGGTAATCATCAATATTTACTCGAACGATTGTATTTAGTGTGCCTAATTAATCGAGTGCTATTTTGAGGCTTAACTGACAGCCCTTATCAATTGCATTTAAAGGACAGTAGAAAAGCCAATGTAAAATGCCTATTTATAGACATACATGTGGTCATTTATAGAAAGCTATTTATTTTAAAATGCTCAGGAGACCTTGCAGCTACGCACTTCCTCCTGATGTCGAGATCACACAGAGACCTGAAGCTGTATCAAAATATATTATATTAACACCTTCGGTTATGTGCTTTAACCTCCTCAGTCCCAAGACCAGAATTGAGAGAAACATGTCTACTGCTTCATCTTAAACCCCAAAATACATGAATATAAATCTGATGTCTATTGAGGTTATGTTGATAAAGACTGTACCAAAGAAAAACACTGAACAAAAATGTTTGACATTGCACTGCACTTCTGCAAACCACTGTGTGAGTGCGATGAGATATCTACAGTGGTTTGCAGAAGTACTCACACCTCTGCAAAGTTTTCTACATTTTCTTGGCACCCAGACTCCATGACACTTTCAAATTAGACTTTACATGTAGAATCCACACAAACTACTCCACATTGATAAAGATATATAAATAAATACATATATTTACAGAGAAAAAGCTATTAACCTCAGTTGCATATTCAACCCCTTTGCTACTGCAGCCCTATATCAGCTCAGGTGCATATGATTTGTTTGAAAGGTCACAAAATTAGTGAGATGGTTTCAGCCTGTGTCTACTCAAAGTGGTTTAACTTGTAGATAAACTGGTAGAGGCACAGAGCAGGAGAAGGGTACAAGAATTTCAAAAGGCGCCGATTATCCCAGTCAGCACAGTGAAGTCCATCATTAAGAAGTGGAAGATGCATCATACCACCCAGACACTACCCAGATCAGGTCGCCCTCCCAAACTGAGCAGCCGGGCAAGCAGGAAACCGGTTCAGAATGTCACTCTGAAACCAAAACGATGACCTTGAGAGATCTGCAGAGTTCTGTGTCTCAGATGGGAGTCAGTGTTCACACATCAACAATAAGCCGGTCCCTACACAAAGCTGGTCTGTATGGACGGGTGGCAAGAAAGACGCGATTATTCAAAAAGCCTCATCTTAAAGCACGTATGGAGTTTGCGAAAAAGGATGTAGATGATACTGCAGACATGCAGAAAAAAGGTTTTGTGGTTAGACGAGACAAATTTTACTTTTCGGTCTAAATTTCAAGCGTTACGTCCGGCGCAAACCCAACACTGCACATCACCATCCCAACTATCAAGCATGGTGGTGGCAGCATCATGTTATGGGGATGCCTCTCTTCAGCAGGGACTGGGAAGCTTGTCAGGATAGAGGGGAGAATGGATGGTGCAAAGTACAGGCGAATCCTTGAGGAAAACCTGTTTGAGTCAGCCAAGACTCTGAAACTGGGGAGGAAATTCACATTTCAGCAGGACCATGCCCCGAAACACAATCTATGAAATTTTCCAGTGAAGAATGGGCAAAAGTGTCACCGTCCTACTATGCAAAGCTGGTAGATACCCATCAAAAACACTCACAGAAGTATTTGCTGCAGAAGGTGCTTCTAAAAAGTACTGACTTAATGGGCTGAATACTTGCAATCAGTATATTTCACTTTGTACATTTTCTTTGCAAATTGTGCTGACATTAAGCCTCCTCCTTATATAACAGTGTTCAGTTTAACCACTACAGCTTCGAATATAAAAAGGTTTGTTTGAAAAACTGCATACATTATTTGTAATTCAACAAAATGTGACATTGGTAGGGGGTGGATACTTCTGCAAACTACTGTGTGTGTATTGTATTTATTTATTTTTATATATAATGTGATTAATATCAAAGTTAACACGTACATTCAAATGTGTACATATGTATTCTTACTAAACATTAAAAATACAAATCTAAAGATAAATACAAAGGACGATGCTATACATTAAAATCAGATAGTTTTATTTATTTGTATTGTTTTATTATACAGTGCAGTCCGTTTACAAAAATCACCGATATAAATCAACCGCATATAGTGATCAAAACCACTGGGACCAAAATCATTCCTATACTAATTATGCTAAAATACTTTGCTTGTAAGAATCAAGCCATCCGCTTATGAGAATCATTTCGGGGCAAACCAACTACATGTAATACAGGACTTGATCAAGTGCAATGACATGTACAGCCAATAAAAGCGGTTGTTGAATCTGATCACATCTCACGTGATGAGCTATGTACGCAGCATGGACAGTGCAATGATGCAGGCACTGCATTGTTTGTAATCAAACGTGACTGCACCACTGCATTGTGCGGGTATTTTTTTTGTTCTCTTGGTGAAAATGTGTTTCAATAAAGTGAATACACGTTTTTGAATACATACAGAGTACAGCAGTGTTATTGTGTGATGATATGCATGCAGACGGCGCTGGGCGGTGAAGAGGAGGGGATTGCACTGCTTTGCATCTCCGTTTAATGAGAATCTGAGAGAACAGAAAACAAGCAATTCATAGATGTTTAAATGCAGTGGTAGTCCTGGCAGTAAAATACTGTGCTGTAGTGTAATTTTAATTCAAAGGCGATTACACATAACATTGCATGGCAGTTAAACTAGGCACCCGCACGAGACGATCGCTTCTCAGGTATACTGTAGTAAAACAGGATTCTGCAGCCTTGACTAAAGACAAGTCACAACCGTGATCGTATAACCAGCTGCTTACCCACAAGGACTTGTTTTGATGTGTTGTCCTCAGTGACCGAGCACCATTGACATCTGTATACTATATTTAAGCTAACGATGGCACGCTTTTGCTAATTGTAATGCGATAGAGTGGCCGAGGACAGTGTAAATTATCAGGCTGGAGTCTTGATTTACAGTTTTAAACTGGTGTTGGTTTTATTTCTTACACTACAGTGACGAAACAACCGCTAATAAAACAAACAAAATAAACCCAGCTCTCAGCTGGAGCACCAACAGGACTTATTTTTCGCAACAACGAAGTGCTCACAATCCTGAACATTCAATCCAGGAATTAACAAGAGCCAAGTCAAAGAGGAAGACGACTCCGACTGGCCACTTCTTCGTTCGAGTAGACGGAAATCATACGATCACATAGGTCCACCCCCCCCACCACCCCCTAATGTACTGATTGTATGCGCTGATCCAAGTGGTCTGCTGAACTGGATGTAGGCCTTGTCTTGAATAGTGTTTTATTTGGTTCTCAGGCTGTGATCCATGGGCTGTGGATACCATAACAACGGACCTGTTGTCCATCCATTTCAGGATTGCCAGCGAGTCATCACTTCTGATCAATTCATGGTAGGATCCCCATCTTTTTCAGCATCTTGTCAGTGACAAGTTGCTGTCGTTGGGGCAGTCGGTTTGTCATGATGGTCCCAGTTGCATGTATTCCCTTTTCTCCGAGCCGATCAAGTAAGGGGATGCTAATAAAATAGCGATCGAAGTACAGCTTTGTACCTGCAGGAAGGGTTTCAGAGAGCTTCATTAACCCCCAATGCCTTGGCTTCTCCCTCGGGTTGGCAATGTTGCTGCCCCTTGATTGATGGAAGTCCAGAACTGCCCTAGGTGTAGCCAGAATGCAATTCTTCAGCCCCACTAGATTTGGTTTGCCTGGAGCATTCAGGCAAAGACTTGCGGCTCCTGAAAACTACAGTTACATGGGAGGCTGAAGAAGTTTCAGGCATGTTTCTCAATTTTTTCCAGAACTGGGGCAACTTTCCACAATCTATTAGTTTTCTGTTCCTCAGGCCGTGACAACGAAATTAACAAAATGCAAATTGTTTCTCAATTTAAAAAAGAGCACGTCTCTTGGAATCTGGGTGACAGCTGAGATTTTGACAATTGCCTGGTAGCGCAACCAGATTCTTGGTACACGCAAACATCCCATCACAATGTGGGAGCCAGCTAATTGCCTGATTTCAGATGGGGTTATTTTTCGCTCTGCGATCGTCGCTCTTTGTAAGCCCCGAATATCTGCTTGCTCACTAACCAACTGCCAGAAATCATCATCATAATACTGTGCGAAGGAGTTTATAGGGGTCCACACAACTCTGGCCTCATCAGGAGTGTACTGTGCAGAATATGGAACATCTACTGGCTGGAATTGTTTTTTGTTTGAACAGGAGTTCACGTGCTGCCTTAGATGGTCCAGGTCCCTCATCAGCCTGAAAAATATTGTGAATGATTACTGAAACATAACAGTAAATATAACTTTACATTACAGAACTGTCATGTGAACTCTCAATAATATTTTAACAACTGCATTTGCAACATGACTCATGAGAACTGCATAATTAAAAATATACATCAAAGTGAAAATATTTGAATAGTGTATGTGTGTGTGTATATATATATATATATATATATATATATATATATATATATATATATATATATATATATATATATATATACACACACACACACACACACACACACACAATCTGAGCATCTATACAGTTATATAAAAAATGTGTATAGAAATAATATTTAGTACATTATATTTAACATACAATTTTCAGATAATTTATACAATTAAGCAAAGTTAGACATGTTCTTATATTAACTATACTAGTATATATTTTTCACACAATCTATCATCTTTTCGTAACTACCTCTTGCTGTTGTATAGACTGATGAATCTGAATCCCTGTCGCTTTCTGCCTGATATTCTTCATCCTCACTACACTCCACACCAACGACACAGTCATCTAACAGCTCAGACCCTCGTCTGCACTCTCTCCACAATGAACATGTCACAAAAAACCCAAACCAACGTGCAACTTAGCAAATAAACTCTGTACTTAACGCGTGTCACATACACACCATTCTAACAGGGTAAAAGTCCTTTCTGTCCAGGATTACTGGACTGCACTTGTTTCATAAAAAAAAAAATATATATATTACTAAATATCAGACACATTATTTATATTCCTGTATCAGCAGGCTCTTACAAAATGATCAATGTGTCAATGTAAAAGAAATATTGAAGGTAATATTTTTAAAAACTTACTCCTGATGCATGTCAGCCAAGGCTTGATTCACGTCTCCATTTCCGCCTTCTTTTGATTGACGTCTTCCAGCAAACAGCGCACCAATAGAAAGTCTGGGCGTGCAGCTATCTGCACATACAGACCCGGTTGCCATACTGCTGATCTGTGCAATGCAAATCTCAAACAAAGTGTGTCCAGCGTACTACAAGTTTTACAAGTTTAAGAATAAAATAATCACACAGCATACGGATTGGGATGTATTTCAATGTCCCTTTAAATTTTGTCCCACAACTGTTAGGCTACATCCTTATCACTGTATCAAACAATTTAGATTTAAAACAACGGAAATACTGAATTACTTTTAATTAAAAATAAATAAATAAAATACAAATCCGAAAACACAAAGTTAAAGATCTGATAGGGCCCAACTAAAGGCTGCAAAGCAAACCTTCCCGCCTCACGTGCTGAATTAGTGGCGATGACAGCATCAGCAAGAGAGGGAGCGGGCAGGTCCATGCGCAGCACGGACCGGCCAGCATGTTACTGATTTATTAGCATGGCAGCCTTATGTTTACAGTAAAATAACAGTACTAAGTAGGTATACCTGAAAATGGACTTTTGTGAATGCATTGTTTCCCATGCAACTTCAGTAATCTGCAGGTTCATTAAGACTAACCAGTGTACAATATTGTAACATTAAAATTAGGGTTAAAAAACAGTGGAAAAGTGTATTTAATGGACTGTCAGTAAGGTCTGCTCATTTTAAGATTGAAGTATGTGTGATGTTGTCCTACGGACAGACGAGAGCAACCACATCCCCGAATCCTCAGATTTATTTATTTTTTTTTATTTCATATGTGCACGAATGAATCGTGAGAAATATCCTTACAAGATTCACTCGTACACATATGAAATTAAAACACAATTAAAAAAAAAATCAAAGTCAAAAGGATCGTCTCAAAACCTGTTTTTACAATATTCTCAATACAACTGAAAAGAGCTTCAGAATTGGTAGTTTCAAAACACTCTGGCAGTATAAATTGCAGTTCCCCCAAGCAGTTCATTTTCAGGGAGGTGGTCTGCTGCACATACATAACTGGTTCCTAGCAGCTGACTGAACTGAGAACTTTGTCAAGTTAAAGAATCCCAGCGATTCAGCATCAACAAGGTGACCCATTCCATCCCCTCACCACTCTGGGTGAAGTCTCTCCTTCCCTCTTTACTAAATCAACCTCCACTTAATTTCAAACTGTGTCCTCTGGTCCAGGTTTCTGCGCTGTACTTAACAGGACTGAAAATGATTCCTACTGCATAGCAGTTGCACCCATGCCAGGTTTTACTAATGCTTGATTAGCCACAGTGTATAGGTAAGAAGCTCAGGTAAAACCAGGAAAGGATCAAACTGCTATGCAACAGGAATCTGATTTCCACCCCTGAAAGCATTAGGGCTGACAACTCCTTTTAAGATTTTTCACCAACCCAGCCATCCCACTCCAGCTGCTTAAACAATTCTGAAACTGGCAGATGAGACTGTCTGCATTCAACTCTGCTGTGACGTTTCCAATTCTTCACATTTTTGACATTAGTGAAGTTCCACCCATACCAGTAAAAATGCAAGCATCGCACTAGGAATTCGCCAATTGACACAATTATGTAGCATCCGTGCAAAATACGTTGCGTGTGAACTTTAGCAAATGTTTTAGTTTTTTTTTATTTTTTTTTTTTGTTTTTTTTTTTTTTTTTTTTTTTTTTTTGGGTTTTTTTGTTTTTGCTTTTTTTTTTTTTTTTTTTTTTTTTTTGTTTGTTTTTTTTTTTTTTTTTTTTTTTTTTTTTTTTTTTTTTTTTGTTTGTTTTTTTTTTTTTTTTTTTCTTTTTTTTTTTTTTTTTTTTTTTTTTTTTTTTTTTTTTGTTTTTTTTTTTTTTTTTTTTTTGGTTTTTATTTTGTTTTTTTTTTTTTTCTTTTTTAAAATTTTTTTTTTTTTTTCTTTTTTTTTTGGTTTTTTTTTTTTTGTTGTTTTTTTTTTTTTTTTTTTTTTTTTTTTGTTTTTTTTGTTTTTTTTTTTTTTTTTTTTTTTTTTTTTTTTTTTTTCCTTGTCAACTTGTCTAACTGCATGACTCGCCCTCTACACCTCGTGGTGGTGCCTTTACCAGGAGAGCTAATTGGGGGGGCACCCGTAGTTCCCGGATTTTGTTTTTATGCCGTCCTGCAGTTGGCTTGTTAGCGCAGTCTCGCACATTCACCATGTCTGGAAGCTTCACTGAATGCCATGTAAACAGATTTTTCTTTTCAGAGGCAGAATAAATGATTAATTCTCGTGTTTAAACAACTCAGTTATTCCTGGATCTGCCTTTACTCACCACACACACTACAGTTTTATTGCTTCACCTTATAAAACAAATAAGCACGCGTCAGGCTCGCTCCTTTCAACAGTCAGGGTGTTTGGTTTGCTCATGCAGCCATTGTTGCCTGGACAGTGTTTATACAAAACTGCTGCCTGCCTACCAATGCAATGAGATCACAACCACTGACTGCAGGGAAGAGTTTCCGGCACATTGAAGAAGAATATCCTTTAGATTTGTTTTTTTTAAATTAAAAATCAAGTACCATTCCAATTCCCAGTTGTGCCCCCCCAGAGACGTTTGAAACACTGCAGACAATCCTCCTCCATGCGTTCTCTCGGAATCGGAATGGACCCCAGCAAAAGAAGGAGACTGATCACGGTACAAACAGTGCAGCAGCATCACAGTCTGATCCAGTACATGTTTTTTCCGAATTTCAAAGCTCTGTACTTTTAAGGTCACCATTTGCGAGCTAAACGAACCTGTTACCATTTAAAAATATCAAGAAAGTCACCGCTCTAGTGACTTGAGGCAGTCACTATGTGAATTTCTGTAAGGAAACTGCATTTCCCAGGTACACACTGTGCTAAAAACCAAGGGTACCAGCGCTTGGATAAACAAGCACAAATGTAGATGGCAGCGAGTGGCTCAGGATCCTGTGTGCTAGGGGCAGCGAGCTCAGTCAAGTGGTTTCAGGGAGATTGCTTATAGCAGCTGGAACGTGTTCACTTCAGACATGAATGCGAAATAAAATCTTTAGTATTGTTTGAAATATTCCACTTCAAATCTAGAGGCATCCCCTGCATATTATTTATGTTGTTTGCTTTAAGTGTGTGTATTAATTATTGGTTTAGTTTTGAAAGGGGCGATTCGTTTCCCTCTTTGTTAGTCAGGGTCCTAAATAAAAACATTTTGCCTTTATCTTTTCTTGTAAAATAAATATTACAACTGACCAAATAGTATTTGCATTGAAAGTAACGCAAAAAAACACGACAGACCCAAGAGAGATGGGTGGTAGGTAAAAAAATAAATAATCTTAGTTTAATTATAATTTCTCCTCACTATCTACAGTCAATTCGAAAAGTTAGGGTTCCATTGGGATTATTAATAAACAATTGTAATTTTATTTAAAAGTATTTTTTCCCTCTCTTTCCTTACGGAAAGTGTTAGCAGTGCTGCACAGAGCAAGTTTAAGTCTTAAAATTATAATAAAACAAGATATTTTATTTGTCTGACTTGCTTGTATGTAGTAATGATAATTGCAAATTGCAATTTTGTGAATTTAAGGCAACATCTTGCTCGTTGATCTATAAGCAATTGTTTTCTTCAAATCTATAGGCAATCGTCCCATATTCCTTAGAAGTTGTCCACCAAGCTGATAAGGGATTTGTGCTACCCTGCATCCCGTGAATTCTGAAGTAGCAACTATTACATGCCAGAGTTAATCTATTTTAAAAGTCCTGGACGCACAGGCTAGTTAATCTGTGCCGAGCACGAGGTCCAAACAGGATACAAAGTCATCTAACGCAAGTCAGCCCAGGTAGGACCTAGCCAAGAGCTTGTGTGCGTAAGAGGCTATCAGTCCCTGGAGACCGTCGACACAGCAGCACCAATGCACTCCCAGCCTTAAACCATCGTGCATAACAGATCTCCAGATAACGGCTATCAGCTCTCACCAGAGTTAAGCCTTGCCTTCTTTCCATGAGATCCACCTTGCTCCCCGGCCCCCCGCCTCCTGCCTTTCCTTGCATCGTAAGTCAGCGTCTACATCCCTGGTACTGAACAGTAGGGTGGAACAATATGGTCCATTTCGTGACATTAGTGTGGTATAGATTGCCAAGGTTTTGAAAGTGCAACCATTTTTCTGTATCACAGTTACCTCGGTTTACCATGGTATGCAAAAGCTGTTCAAGCGTTTCTGTCTCCAACGGCTCCTCACTGCTGCTTGTCAGCTTTGATCTCCAAAAACAAAGTGCTGCTGCCGTTTAAACTGCGAGGCGTTCAGCACAGGAAGCAGTGGCGTTGAGACTAAACCAGCAAAACCAAAACGTCAGGCAGTAAAACAGACTGGCAGGTAACAGACGTGACCTCTTTCCCCTGCAAAACAGACACAATCATCCATCTGGGGATATTCTGGGTATGAAAAAAACCAAGGCGGCTTTGAAGCTGAGCATGGAAAGCCAGTGTGCAGAGCATGCAGGATTCGGGTATACATCCAACCTGTTCGCGCACACACGGGTTTATCACCCATCCCCGTACAGTCTTAGTCTACCATTAGTTATGTTTTTATCATTAAAATAAAATTAATACACACTTTGTTTTATGTACACGTAACAGATGCTGTTTGTACTGCAAGCTTGTTTCGCTTGAGCACATTGTGTCCAAGTAAAGAACTGCTATACTGTGTTTTCGGTCCCTCCCAATCAAACGGGACATTGCTCTATTACGATATACAGTAATACACAGTGAACCATTGCATCCTGACAACAGGCAGATCAGATGTAACCCAGAATCCTCTGTGGCCCCTTAGGCTAAACACAATTATAAAAAGGTATACCATTACTAGGACAGTTAGCAGGCAGTTAGAGAAACTACAAATGCTTTTTAGCACTAAATGTTTTCTGTACAACACAACTCGGGTTTCTAAAGTCTGCCAGCCAAGAGATTTTGTTTCCACCTCTGACTAAAGTACAAAACATTACTTTCTATTGATTCTAGAAACTGTAGTCAATTATGAGCATTATATAACTGGCTGCAGACTATAGTGCACACAAAGTCCTGGTAAGGGCAGGGCAGTTGGGGTGTATAGATTAAAAGTATAAAAGATACACTTAATGGTTTTGCTATACATTTAGTTGTGTCCAGTGCCATATATAATTCAAATAAAGATTGCGGATTTGAACAAGGTACTCCAGGGTACTGCGTTCAGCCTCATAACGTAGTATCAAAATACCACCTCACCATGAATCAATTCCTGATCAAAGTTCTCATCTACAACACAGACCCAGCATCACAAGAGAGTCTGCGCTCTGTTTCTATATTCAATTACCTCCATTGTTTGAAAAAGGCAGGATGTGGAGCACATTGCACATGTAAACAAATACTGCGGATTCAAAGCGGTTTGCCACTCTGGAGTAAATAAATGCAAACAAAAAGATACAAAGCGAGGAAACTTACTGCAAAACAGAATCACTTTGTACGTACTTGTTCCTTCCTTCCTGCTAAACAGTCATACTGAGCCATGGCTGGATTAAAGCATTGACACAAGATTACACTGATGAAGGCAATGGACAAACAAATCTATCTGGCATCACTCTGTGTCAGACCTGTCATACAAAGAGTGCAAGAGTAAGTACACTCAACTTGATTAGAGGCAGACTTGGAAACGCAATTACAAACAAAACATGATCTACTGTACCTGTTTATGTAGATCTTGCTGTGGTTTATACATGAATGCTTTGTCATTCACATTCTGAGTGCAAGACCTACACGCAAGAGAAAGTATAATGAGGATGTGCCTGATAATCTAGGATTGAGTGTTTCTGAAGTAACTGATGAGTGACAGGAGAGCTACGCAGAGTATCGGAGACACCGATCAATAGCAGGGAGAGGAAGACATTCCAGCTGAACTTCAGCAGCTCCAGAAAGAACTTTTGAGTGTACTGGTAAACCAGATAAGGCCTGACATCATTGAAAAGTGCAGTGGAATTTGTTGTGGAATCACAGTGCAAGCAAATCAATTTGTTTTACCGGGCTGCGAGTTCTAGGCTAGCTGCCGAATGTGAAGACAATGAGCAGGAGACTGCACATTAAGCTTTCCACAAGTGAATACAGAGTTACAGATCTGAGAGTAAAGGGTATTGTGTGTGAAAACAGCACAGGTGTTGTGTTGCTGTGCATGCGTAAGCATTCAATCCCCACTGCTGGATGGTGGTTCTAGAGGGGCTGCCCTTCTAAATCCACTCAGCCTGAATCTGCTCTAGCACCCTTTCTGCTGAACCAGGTTTGAAATAGCCTTTCTATTTCATTACAAGCATTATCATATCCACTGTGACACATCCAGCTGGGGGTAATACTTTTAATTTAGTGTTGCATGTATTTCAAGGAGGAAAACCCCAACTTTACTACACAGCCTTTAATTGGGGCCCCATTTAAGCTTTTCCTCTGTAACCTGCCTAAGCTCAGGTATGACAAATTCAGCTCAGGGTAAAACCGGTAACGTGTGGTTTATTTATATTGCTTTATTTATTTATAATCTTCATTTTGCTAATCATGTAGGTCCCTTTCAAGACAAATCGGCATTTCACCCAGACTCGACTTGCAGGTGTGGGTGGAAAAAGAAAACAGCTCAAGGAGGAAGAATATGCTCTCATTATGTTGTTAAGAATGTGCTACTTAAAATAAACCAGGCTTCATATTTGTACAAGGAATGCTGCGGTCTGCCTGACACCTGTAGTCAGAGCGCTAGCGAACACAGGAACAATAGCAGGGCCCTGGGGATTGAACAGCAATATCAAGTCAGTGACTAACGGTTTCCACGCTCTGTCTTTCATCAACATTCTGATCATCGTTTTTTACCGGATACTGACAGTACAAAATCTTTAAATTATCTATTTATTTTAACACATTCTGAATCCTATTTCCTCTGCCAAAATGTGTTGAACACATTGAGGGGGCCTGGTACGGAATGGCACTATGCAATGCAATGTTGTTGTAACTTCATGCCAACATCACAGATTGCTTAAAAAAATAACAACAACTACAGCTGCTAGTAACTATAAAGGCTTCCAAAGAAAACATGATTCAATCATCACAAATAATCGCCGAGACATTGTCAGATCTCCATCGTAAGTCTTTTTTTGTCGACAAGAGTTTTGAAAATTGTCCAACATTTCCACAAGATCTAGTCTTGTGGCCAAACTGTGAACTTTTTCAACTTGGGGACGCCAGTCTGGTTGTCCACACATAGGCATCTCCTTACGTATGCGTTTTCATGACTCTGCAATGTGGTTTGCGCAGAATAATAATAAACACAGCAATAACAGGCTTCCCAGCCTTTGGCTTGGAAGCCTAATAATAATAATTTAAAGTATATGAACTGCCAACTAATGACCAAAATAGTTATTTAATAGTTCTCATTAAAGAAATGCAGCTTCAGTCTGAATAAAAACCCCACCCCCTCAACTTTACTAACGACGTCACTGATAAACCCTCTTGCACTCTGAAATCAGTTCAACACCAGCTCTGATCAGTGTGGCCAATACTCTGCAACACAGAGCATCAAAACACACACAAAGGTCTGTTCATTTGGGGACGGTTCCCAACATCACTATGCTTACAGTTTTCCAGGAACTGCGATTGACCGTTTTGAAGTTATGACCGATGCGGCTACTGCACAGCCCGATAGAATATTTCTATATATAGCAGAACCCAGTTAAATCGGATCTAATTGGGACCGGAGCCAGTTCGGAAAAATGAAAGTTGGGATCATCAGGAGAATACACAACTGTGTTTGATTTTTTTAAAAATGTGAAAAAAATCGGTAGAGCGTCTCCTTTAATTTTAACGTGCAGACAACTGTGCAATGTTTAAAACAGCTGAGCCATGCGAGAAAGGAGCAAAACATCCACCACTTAATTACAGCATATGAAAACTTTAGTTCTAGAAAACAGTACTGGTTTTCTAATCAAGTTTCAAGTAACAAACTGGCAATTGAGTATACAGTATAGTGATGACTGGGAAAAAAAACCTGACAGTTTGTCTTGAATTAGAGGAGAGGACCGCTTTTTACACAATGACATCCCCGCTTCATTAACAACAGTTCGTGTCACTATCGGACTGCTGCTCCAAGCGCTGCAAGCAGTGGTTGGGTAGATCTGACATCAGTACTCAAAAAAAAAAAATTTACAAAATAGGGGAATAGCGCAGTTTAGACTTTCTAGCACTCATGGCTCCATGTGCTACACAGAGACATTAAAAAAAAAAAAAAAGACGTTACATTTGGAGATAGAAAAAAAACAAGACTGTCATCTTGCGAGGTAAGCAAGGTGAATAGCTTTTGGTGTGTTGTTTGCATTAGATGATAATGTTTGGTAAAAACTTACAAAAAATAAGAAGTCACAAAGCAGAGTAGGCTACTGTTCATGTTTGAAATCTTAGGCGCATGTGGATTTTTTGCTTTGCCAATGACTGTTAATGCAATCTTGTGCGTGCCACTGGCATTATACCACGTTTTAGACGGGAAGACACCATTTCCGCATTTACAACTGGGAACAACTTTCACTGCTAAGTGGAAAGGGGAGGTTCGGTTTATAAGGACAGCCAGATTATCGAGGTTTGGATAAACCGAGTTCTACTGTATATATAAATACCCTGCCATTGCAGTTTGTGCACAATAAACAAAAAGTGGCAGCAAGACACCTTTGCTGGTTTGAGGCCCAATTCCAAACTCTTCTGAACCTCCAGCAGGAGAAAATAACCACACTGGCATGACTAACACAAGCTACACGCCCCCTTGTCTGCTGGTCGGCAATTCTGAATAATGTTCTTGTATATCCCAGGCTAGCAGTTCATTTATGGCAATTAAAAAAAAAAGTGAATTTCTATATTTGGTTTGTTGTACCATTTATATCTTGCAAACAGTGTTTCCCGTTTCCCATCCACTACAATAATAAAGCATTGTTTATAGTACAGGGCCGAGATGGCCACATACAGCTCTTCAACTTCATTCATGAAATAAACACTTAAACTTTCCCCGATTCAGTGACATTAAATAGGCCTAGCCTCCTTGTGAACTACACACAATAACTTATTTCTTGGCAGACTCCCTTACCCAGCAATATGCATATGAACATCACCTTAAAGATAAAACTGAAAATCAAAAGCTTACCTAAAAAAAAGCTGACGATTGGATTCATTCTTTTGATTTCTGCGTCAGAAATCTTGAGCACACAATGCGTTTGTACTGGCTTATAGTACTCTGACGTTGCCACTTTTATTAAATCAGCAATAAGAACATAAGAAAGTTTACAAACGAGAGGAGGCCATTCGGCCCATCTTGCTCGTTTGGTTGTTAGTAGCTTATTGATCCCAAAATCTCATCAAGCAGCTTCTTGAAGGATCCCAGGGTGTCAGCTTCAACAACATTACTGGGGAGTTGATTCCAGACCCTCACAATTCTCTGTATAAAAAAGTGTCTCCTATTTTCTGTTCTGAATGCCCCTTTTTCTAAACTCCATTTGTGACCCCTGGTCCTTGTTTCTTTTTTCAGGCTGAAAAAGTCCCTTGGGTCGACACTGTCAATACCTTTTAGAATATGGAAGCCGTGCTCATGTTTATTTTCTTAGGGTAGTTTTGGGTCACAGAGTTTTTGATAAGGGTGTACTGTATAATAATAATAATAAGATCTGACATCTGCAAAACAAATACAACACTTCCAGAGAAGTATTAAGCACCAGTACATAGGGTATGAAAAACAATCTGCTAATCATTTTTATATCTGTATGCATTATAGATGCAGCTATTTCAAAATGTATTTGCTATAAAAAACTATCAATTGATAATAACATCTTTACATAGCGCCTTTCATAGTGGACCACCATCAAAGTGCTTTACAGAGGTAGGCTGTGAACTGTGCATTATATGCAGTCACTTGCTGTAGGACATTCGTGAACAGCTGTCTTTGTAAAGGTCCGCGTGTGTTTGTGAACTTGAGTACTAGTGTCTAACAAAAGAGAAAAAATTGAATCTGTACCTGCCAGAAACCAACAAACCTAAGCTTTAGTCTCTGTGTTCCGAGCTGTATGAAGTGATGGTTGCATTGTGCACTGATGAACTCGCTGATTTCACGGAATACAGTACTTCTCCATGCAATGCAGTCCCTTGTGCTTGTCTCAGGTGAAATGTATTTGACACCATTTAACCATGGCGAAATAGGCCTGTAAGTATGACCATTTTGTTTATGCCATAGACACATGCATGCATATGGTTCGTGTTTTCTTAGTGACGTCACAGATGTCAAGTTTGAAAAGCAGGGCTTTTTGGCAGAAGCAGAGTTTTATGACTGTAAATTTCTCAGTTACTGTGCAAAAGAATAAACGATCAAATAAATGATGCCGTTTCCTTTACCACAGTTGAAATGGCATAGGCCTAAATGCTTGTCTGCTTTATTTTCAGGATGTTAAAGTACAAAGAATAACGCTTAATTAAAATGTTTTGTGCTGACCACCAATACCCATTCAAATTATACACAGACATACTGTTTCAATGCGGTTACAATCACAAAGCAGAGTGCAAACATTAACAAAACCAAGCGATGCTGGAAACCGACGCTGTATTGAAGCCATGGGGTTGGCTTACTTAATTCCCATTAAGGACAAAAACAAACAAACACAAAAAGGTTGAATTTGCAACTTTAATGCCCATCAGGTCATCCCGACCGCAGCACTGAATCTGTCGTGAAAATGCAACCCTATTCGTTACCAGCGTCACAGTGCAACCCAGACACACTGACATGAAGTTCAATAAACGTCATTCAAACGAGACAGACATTTTTTTTATTATTAACACAGCAATCTGCAAAACGCGTCATTTGTGTATGTTTACTATTGTTTTTATTCCAGCTCAAATCACGCATCGTGCAAATCCCCGATTAAGACTATAACTCTCTTGCAAGACGGGTATATTTAAATATTTAGTAATGTTATAAACAGCACTACTACGGACCGCTTGTGAAGGTACAGTGTTTACCTTGACAAAAAAAAAAAACACCAACCTCTAAAATTACAATTCCTTATTTGAAAAGGGGGCCCAGTGTGGCAGCATTACTCATTTTTAATTTTTTTTTTTTTTAAAAGCTTGCTTTTGACTTCTTTTCATTGCGGCCCAAAAACATAACAAGGCCAACCCAGCAAACTGAAGGCCCCGGGTTTCATCAGGGCCTCGCTGCATACATGAAGCCTTAACAACAAGCCAGCGGAAACAGCAAAAACAAACCCCCCCGTCAACGACAGACCTGCCTCTGCAAAACAGCAGCAAGGGCGTCACTTGCATGAGCAGCACAACACGCATTTCTTATTGAATTTTTTATTTTTTAACAGGACACGGCCGGTGTCTGCACGGAACGAAGCAATGCAGTCAAGCAGCACTGCCTGGCGAGCTGCATTTACGCAACGCTAGAAATGTTCATTAATAAGAAGAATTGCCATAGCAAAAAAACAGAAACGCAATTCCCCGGTTCTAAGCTTGCAGATAACCCTTATCAACCCGACCAACTGTATTTCTCCAACACCTCCCCCAACGCGCAACGCCCCCCCCTTCTGCAAACACTTCAATCGTACTCACCGAGGAATAATAAAGTGCTTTAGTGCAAAAATCCAGCAACTTGAGGCAGAAAAGGATGCAAACTCCCCCAAAAGAAAGCGACCTGTCTTTTTTCCGTTCTTCAGTTCTGTTGCAGATTTTTTTTTTTTTTTTTTTTTTTCCCTTTTAAAATGCTGTGAAGCCGCTTGGGTGTTGGTCGGCCATTTTGCACTCTAGTCTATGTGTTTGCGAGTCTCAGTGTGTCTGATCAGATCCGCTGCCTTTCTCGGTAGGGAAGCTTTTTTTTTTTTGACCTTCAAAGAGAGGCAGCTCAGGCTCATGTGACCCGTGAGGCCGCCTGTCGCTCAAAGCTGGAAGGTGCAGCCTATTAAAGCTGCAGTAGCATTCAATCATCACCTTTTCATGGGGAAAAAAACACAATTATGGCTAGTAGCGTAGCACTAATACTGGCCCAAGGTAGTCCAAGACAAGCTAATCGAGGTCTGGGAAACCCTAATCCACATCTATTGACCAGGGAGTTAGTTTAGCGCCACACAGAGAAATATTATTAGTTAGAAATCTAACTATGGGCAACTTGGAGGAAATCCAGCCCCTCCACGCGAGTGTGTGAATCAAACATTTTGCTTGCTGCACACAGTCTCTGCCAAAGAGTCATCTTTTCAGAACTCTGAAGAGCCTCACTGACAGCCCTGTGTTCATACTAGTGAAAGCCATCCAGAAATGAACACCTGAAAATGGATTCTGCCAAGCACAAAATCCACTGTTTAATCTGTTTAGTTCCTGAGCGCCCAGAGATATCACTTCAGGTACTATTCCTCATTCAATCCCAGTCTCAGATATAGAAGCGCCTGCCAGGCAAGCATCAGCGGTCAGTCCTTCAGCAAAGTGGTTTAGGTCTGAACCCTGAGACTGGGAGATGCATCCAATATATTTAAGCATTCATATCCTTTACATGCTTCATCATTGACCACAGGGAGGCGCAAAAGACAAGGGCCACCGTCTACATGTACTGGCCGCTGTGGAGCCGCCAAGCTATTAATACGATCAGGAAAAGAAAAGAGAACTTTGCAATGACAAACGTGAATTAGATTAGTATTGTGACTGGACCGCTTGTTTAAAATGTTAATTGATGCAGAATCGACCTGACCAAGCTTTGCGATCAATCAGCTGCCTGGAATCAGGCCTACATTCTCATAGGGTTGTTATTTTGCGCGTTCTGAAAAAGTTACATGAGAAACCAATGTTACGAATTTGTATAATTTCCAGTATCATGTGTTTAGATGTCATCCCTGTGCATAGAACAAACCACAAATCTAAAATTATATTATACGCACACAGTACTAGTCAAAAGTTTGAGTACGCTTGCTGGAAACTAGGTTTTTTCATAATTGACAATGTTTTACGTCGTGTATGTTTTTGTAAATACTTGAAAATGAAAGCACATGTTACAATATACAAAACAAAACATAAGGAGTATCAAAGCAGTGTTCAAGAAAATTGTCTCTAAATCTTGGATTCCTCAAAATAGCCACCCTTTTCCTTAATAACAGCCTCACAAACACGAGGCATTCAGGTAACAAGTTTCAACAGGAAATCACCCGACATGTCTTCCCAACTCTTCTGCAGCAATTCCCAGAGATGTAGGGCATTTGTGGGTAGCTTTGCTTTGACTCTTCTGTCCAGTTCGTCCCATACAAGTTCTATGGGATTGAGGTCTGGAGACTGGGCAGGCCAGGTCATTAGATTGAGTTGTCCTTCACTTTCCTTCTTTGCCAGATAGTTCTTTCACAACTTTGAGGTGTGTTTCGGGTCATTATCTTGCTGAAGAATGAAGGACTGCCCAACTAGCCGTAATCCTGATGGAATGGCATGCCTCTGAAGTATGCTACGATAGCCATGCTGGTTGCGCTTGCCATGGACTTGGTAAAGATCACCAACTCTGTCACCAGCAAAGCAACCCCAGACCATGACACTGCCTCCTCCATGCTTGACAGTGGGAACCAGACATGCAGAACTCATGCACTCACCCTCTCTGCGTCTTACAAATACTCATCGGTCCATAAGACCGACTTCCACTCCTCAAACGTCCAGTTTCTGTGTTTTTTGGCCAAGGCAAGTCTCTTCCTTTATTCTGCACTCTTAACAATGGTTTCTTTGCAGCAATTCTTCCAGTTAGGCCAGCTTCACGCAATCTCCTCTGAACAGTTGATGTTGAATCATCTGTACTTCTAGCAGCATTTAGCTGAGCTTGTATTTCAGGGGCAGTTAATTGCCGGTTTCGCAGACTTGTGAGTCGAATGAACTTGTTCTCTGATTCTGAGGTCACCCTTGGCCTGCCTGACCTTGTTTGGTCCTCAAGAGTGCCAGTTTCTTCAAATCGTTTGATGGTCTTGGCCACAGCAGTTACAGACACTTGCAAAGTTCTTGCGATTTGTCTTAAAGATGGACCTTCATTTCTTAAAGTAATTACAGACTTTTTTCTTTGTTAACTGAGCGTATTTAGCCATTTTCTGCTCCCTTACTCACGAATGACAAACTTGTGCCTATGCTACCTATATTTATAGTAATCATGGACCCTCACCTGTTAACAATAATTGGTGACAAAAGGTTAATTAGGTAACATGCTCGTTAACTCAGAGAACATCTAACAAAGACACTTTTATACTTAGGCCAGTGTTCTAACACCGTGTTATACACATTCCAGACTTTTAACTGACTTGGGCTTCAGACTGAAATCCCCTTGCTTTGGGCGACCATTTCATTGAAATTGACAAGATTTACATTTTCATTTAAAAATTACATTTTTGAATGCAATTCACTTATGATTATCAGCTTATATAAGTACACGTATCATATAATGAACTATTAAGTGTTTATAGTCAAGTTTATACAGTTAAAAGCATAGATAATCATGAAAAACCTGGTTTCAAGCAGGCGTACTCAAACTTTTGACTGGTACTGTGTGTGTGTGTAATATATATATATATAAGATGTTTAATAATTGAGGGTGTCTTAATATAACAGAAATCATTTTGCACAGTTTTGAGCAGACAACACTTTCCCCCAAACTGAGGGTGATGATATAACCAGGGTTGGGGTCAATTCCTGTTTTTCAATTCCAATTCCTTTTTAAAAATCAACTCCCAATTCCAACACATCATTGATCAAAATTGCAATTAGCTGTATTCTGTTAAAATGAGCTTCTCACAGTAGCAATAAACCACTTACATTGAAGTCACTGTTAGTCAATTAAAGTGTCTTCAAATGAAAACTGTCCAACAATCACAACAGTTACGTTTCTAAAACTCCTTCGAGGGAATTGGAAAGAGAATTGTAACCCCAAGCCTGGATAGATGAAGTATAACTTATTTGTATTTATTTATTTATTTTAAAGTTGAAAATGAATAAGCCTTTCCTTGAAGTGAGTGACAGCAGGTACGCCACACACAAGTTCATGTCAATAAAGAGGTGGCCAGCGCTGGAAAGGGTTGAACACGTGCACAAGCGAATGCAGCTCAGTGCTGAAAGGGGCTGTGCTGAGGGGAGGGCTCGGCAATGCTGTTTTACTGTTCTCTTCATGGAGTAAGTGCTGCTTAGGTGTGTGATCCCCCCCTGAATAAATAAAATATATAACATATCTTCTAAGGTGTCTTGTTGTTGCTAACTTGTTTACAAAGAAAACAACGTTTCCTCAATTGATTTCTAGTTTCACATTGCAAACACAGACAGTGTGTTACTGTAACTCCCACACTGGGACCTTCCATACAGCTCTTGCAAATTTATTTTTGAAAAAAGTAGGGTTGCAACCTTCATAAATAATGATTCATTAACACTTACACTTGATTACTTGCAACTTTTTTGCACAATTCAGGGTACCCCGTTGTATCTTTACAACATTCATTCCCTTAGTCCCACCCTAGTCTGTTGAAAATAAATGCAATTTTTTTTCCAAAACATAAAATAGCTCAACTAAATACTTCAGACTGGGTGAACATTTTTTTACAAACTGTAAACAAATGAGGTTTATCTGTTTTTTGTCTTTTTGTCTGCCTCTGTGCTGTGACCTTTCAACTGTGGTTTGTTTTCTTTTTTTAAAGGGGTAGTGCTTTAACCTCCACAGTGCCAGTTTTAGAAATCCAAACGATTAGTGTTAGCGGATATCTTATGTTTCACGTTCACGATCCAGGAATTACTGACCAGGCCTGAACTACAGGTGACAGCAACAAAATCGTAATACAAATATATTGTAAACATACCTTTCTATAGCCTGGGCCCCCGTCCTCCTGTGTGAGTTTCTCATTTCCCAGCATGAGAACAGAGGATTGTGCTAAACCACCCAGCAGGTAAGCCTGCAGAGAAGAAAACAAGCAATTGCAATTCCAATTGCAAACTTCAAACCCTTACGACTCCTGGGGATGTTGCTTATAACAGGCGTTCTAAACTGGGTTCACGTGAAACACACACACGCCCCTCAATCACACCAGCTCACTTCTTGCTGTGTTATGGAAGTGTACCAGATTAGGAATAATACAAAATGTTCTGGTTTATACTATAAATTATACAACGACATCCTCCTATTAACTTCAATGAGCCAGGTGACGTCCTGACTTAATTGTCAGTTTTTCATTTCAAATTTCCCACTGTATAAATATCAATACAACACTTCAGGGTGTGTGTCGTTGTAGACCCAAGTAACGTCAAAGTGGCCCGATAAGTTATGTTATCTTATTATAAAAACAACATACTGTACCTCGAGCAGAGATGAAGGATGCCCTTCAGTGAGAATACAGCTTGTCCTGTTCTAACAGAAATCACCTGCATTACTAATGGAGAACAACTACCAACTTCAGTGCAAAGACTTGCTGATTTTCCTACAGAACCCAGTTTTACAGAGCAATTTCATTTGGGTAAGAAATATCAGCGTTATCTTAACTAAAGTATTCTTGCTGTTCAGATTGGTTTTGTCCTAGTGACTCTTTTAAACTACACATGATATATATCTCTCTAGATACTGGGACACCAGAGTGTAAGCATTAACCTGTCCCCCTGCAACACTTTGCCCTTAACAAAACACCACTTTCTTTATGCAGTATTTCTTATCGACCTATTTCTACATCCACTAGGAACCAGGAAGTGTTTCAGGGGGACAGGTTAATGGTTACACCCTGATGTACCAGAACTACTTGGGAGATTGTACATTATTCTGATATTTAAAAGTTGCTCTTTAAAGCCAGGGTCCCAAGTTTCTTTTCAAATTCTGACAAAGGGAGCATTTTAAGCTCTGCTAAAATGTAATCACATGGTATAAACACAAGGAGTTTCCAGAACAATAAAAATATCAAGCCTGTATCTGAAATGGATAAGAGCAGTTAACGAAGCAGCATCACATTTATTAAAACATAAAAGTTCCCCTACTAGGGGTGCTTAAATAATTTAAATGGAAAATAAAAAGTCCCAACCTTGCCAGTCTCCTTGAGTCATCAAACAGAGAGTCTTGGACAGGTAGGACCACCAATGAGGCAACCTGCCAGGACAGAACACAGAGGGGACAGTAATCCGAGGTGCACAGGATGTGATGTCAATTCCCAAAACATTTCAAATTCAATTCCTTTATAAATAATAAATACATTTTCAAACTACTGCATATACATTTTTGAAAAGTTATAGTTTTACATTCAATAAATAGTTACTTCCACATTTCCTAATATTAAGCCCAATTCATTTTAGGGGTTTGGCTGTTTGACCAAAATCCGATAAGCTCTTCATTTTACACCAATTCAAAACCATGAGGGCACTCTGATTGTGTGTGCACTGGTTTAAATCAGGGTTCAACGCAATTCCATCTGGAAATGATGCTATGTTATAGACCCATTCCCCCAGGATTCCTGCTCCCTATTCTCTTCTTGTGCTGCAGTTCCAAGACACTGCAAGACATGTGACCGACAGCAAGGCTACCTGAATGAAGAAGTTCATCTAATGGGCTGTGTTTGAAATCTCTTAATACCACGACCGTAAAACAAATCAAGGAGCCAAGACATTCAGTGTTACTGTAACACAGCCAACAAGCATGTCAAACCTAACATCACCATGCCATACCCACTGGATACGCTGAAGAGAGGCAGGTGCCTTCATACACTCCTGGGTTCTTATACTCTTAATAAGTTGGGATAAAACATACAGCAGAGCCTGTCCTGTCCCGATGGACCTCTGGCATTTACACACGCTGCTACCAACTGAACGGTACCGATCAATGCACATTTTATCATGAGTCTAAAACAGTAAACTCAGCTCAGCTCAAAATAAATAAGATGGCGTGTTTGGGAATGAAGTTTAACTTTTTACATGCTCGCTGTCACTTCGTGTAAAACCAAGTGCTCAGTGCAACCTGAAAGAGAAAAATGACTGTGCCATTAAAAAGCTAAAACAAGACTTTCACGATAGTGCCGAGTCCTCCTCAGCCAGCCGCCGGTTCTCTGTGTACAGTAGTAAGTGCAGTGCGCTGTAGTGTTTTAGACACTGCTGTAGACGAATCTGTTTATTTATAATGGCCTGACTAATAATGAAACCACAGGTGCAACATCCGCCCTCTGAGATCTGACAATTTCCACTCATCCAATGGGCCTCTGAACATATGGACAAGAGAGGCAGACACACGGACCCCATACGCTCCCAGGCTCCGATGCGCGTTTATATTTATGGGTAAAACGAAATTACGAGAACGTAAACAAACTGGATAACCAACCAGATCAGTCTCAGGCAGCAAGACGGGTTAACAACGCAAGAAAGTACTATCATTTGTACACAGAATCAGCAACTAATTATTAAGCCTGTTTGCAAAACACAGGCTAAAGACGATTACAGCAGCTGCTGCTCTTGTCGTTGTATTTTTATTTTTTTATATATATAAAAAGCTACACACATGTGCACATCGAGCGTATGGTTGCAGCTTATGAGTTACTCGTATTTTTTTTTATAAAAAACGTTATCTGGAACAGTTTAAACTAATAACCTGTGAAAGATTGTGTGTTTGCTTGTTTTGTTTTTCAATGCAACTCACCCGCCGGTACAGCCCGGTGTGTGTAAAGAAATCTTCGACGACAATATAAGCAAAGCGGCTCTTTGGCGATACAATCCTGCCGCAGACAAACCCCGCTTTCTCACTGCGGGATGTGTGCGCGTTGCTCTGCCTGTATCCCTGTTTTTTTCCGCTGCTTTTTAACTCATTCCTCCTCCGCCATCCGCATCTTCCCTCAAAGCTTCTCCTGCTCCTTTTTTAAAACACAGACGCCCAAAGCCTGGCAAAGAGCTCGACACGCCCTCTTCCCGGAACGAAGACCCCCTATTAGCCCTGCGAGCCATCCGTCAAAACTCTGACAAATCTCATTGGCGAATAAAAAGAAACCCCACCCCCCCCACCCCGCCTTCACAGCGAACGGGACCCGCCCATTCCTGCTCAGGATTTCAGCGCCCCGAGTCAGCCCAGATCTGGATACTGATTGGTCATTTTTAATCACCGCCTCCCCAGCGTACACGCCCCTTCGTGGTTTAATACATCGATTCTACTGGATGCCACGCTGTCAATCCTCGCAAAGCTCCACTCTCATTGGTGTATTTGATAATCAGCTTGCGGAGGAGGGGGTGGGGCAAGTATACCACTTGAGCAAACGATGGAACAAAACTGTCGTTTAAAACTAAATTTCAGCTTGGCAGCCAATGTTATAATTTATTTAAGAGATCACTGCTTGTAGGTTAGTGTACGAGGGGCCAGTGATCCGAATTATAATACGTTTAGATTTGAAGAATTTGAATTGTTTCCCTCCGAGTTGACAGCAGTTAATAAATCGCTGTTATCGGTTACACCCCGTCAACAGAAATAAAAAAAAACAAAAACTGTCGTGACATATCCTGCGGTAACGGAGCGATGCGATATAAGGTTGTGATGGCGATAGTCTGAAGACCTTAATGTATAATGTTGTTGAAGCTGACACCCTGGGATCCTTCAAGAAGCTGCTTGATGAGATTCTGGGATCAATAAGCTACTAACAACCAAAAAAGCAAGATGGGCCGAATGGCCTCCTCTCGTTTGTAAACTTTCTTATGTTCTTATGTTCTTTCTTACTTGATACTCCCTGCATACTTCAGAAAAGTTCAACTTGAATATGGAGAAATACAGAATAAAAAAAAGGTGTTATGACTGTCCAGTGAGAGATGTAAAGGAGGATTTAAACTTTACCAATTTTATAAACTGAATGATCTTTTCGAAATTGGGCCAAGATAGCCCTACAACTGTCTGGATGACTTCAGAGGCCTGAAAAAGGCAGGAATGTGGGGTTCAGTCTAGTCTAGTTAAGCAGAAGGAGTGGAGGGAGGTTGGAAGATTTAGAAACTGGCCTGAATGAAATACAACAAAAATAACAAAATACCTAGATTCCAGTGAGTAAAACCACCACTTTCAAGGTTAACCGAGAACAAAACATAAAAGGAAACGAGAAAAAGACAGTATGAAATACTGTAAGTGCAGATTGCATTCCTGGGAGATGACAGTAGCCAATGGGAACACGAGCCATAAGTGAAGGCAGCCCAAATCTGGATTCACAGTCTTCTACAGATTCGTCAGAATGATTATGATAAACACACTGCTCAAGAGAGCTGACATGTATAACTTACTTTTCAGTTCTAGTTTTGTTAAATTAACACGTTTTGTCTCCTACAAAAATCAGGAGTTAATTAAAGATTAGTTAAGGCTTTGAAAGCGTGACACAATGAGAAGTCTCATGTCATGTGCGCTGTGGTGTTTTTGATTATGAGTTTCTAAACATATTACTGACCAAAATGCTATATTAAATTGTAGTTTAGGATTACCAGATTTCCACAGTGAAAATAAATGGGGAGTTTTTTTTTAGTTTTTTTTTTTTATTTACTGATCCTATATGCTCACCAAACTGTTAGTCGTCCACCAGACTCACCAAGAAAAAAAGCCGGTGAGATTCACTGTAAACAATATCTAGACAACATAAGACGCCCCCCAAGGAATCTGTCAATGTGGACTGTGAGCAGACTAAATTAAATATATAGTGGACAAGAATACTTTAAATGTAATAAAAGTCATACCAAAATCATTTAGGAACATTTCAACCTTTAACTTAAGTATTCAAATTATAACGCGAAAATTAATTTGGACTAGCCAATTATTTTTAGGTTAACCTCCCCCGCGCTGCCTGGGAGTGGTGAAGACGAACACACGCTGTCCTCCGAAGCGTGTGCCGTCAGCTTCTTGCCAATTGCAGGCCCACCATGCAGCCACCTCCGAGCTACAGTGTCAGAGGACAACGCAGCTCTGGGCAGCTTACCGACAAGCCTGCAGGCACCCCGCCACCCCTGCATGGTGAGCCGAGGACACCCTGGCTCACATAACGTTTGAACAATTCTAGTACTAGCTGCCATATTTAATGTCACCAAACTGTTTTAATCCAGTCACTGCTCGATGTACTTCCAGCTCACCAATACATTTGCAGCGGTGAATAAAACAATGCGCCCAGTTTTGCACTTATTAAACACTACCTCAGTGGCCCAGGGGGCCAGTAGTAATAAATCTAAATGTAGAGCCCTGCATGACAGCATTGTCTATTCTTGAAGGCTCTGATAGTCTCTGCTTCAACAACTCTGTCTGCAGCCTGTTCTAAGGGTTCAGCACCCTTTCTGTGAGAAAGCTCCCCTCTGTTCTGAATATGCCCTTCTTCAGCTTCCACGTGTGGCCCCTGCTTCTGTTCTCTTGTGTCTTGTGAAAAGTAATTCCCAGCAGTTGCTTTGTTAAACCCCTTGACAATTTGAAATACCTCCATTAAGTCACCTCTGGCTCTCCTTCTTTCCAGGCTGTACAGATTCAGCTCGTTCAGTCTATCTTCGTATGACATACCCTTCAATCCTGGAATTAATCGTTTTGCACTTCTCTGTACTCTCTTCAATTTCTCAATGTCTTTCTTATGATATGGGGACCAGAACTGGACACAATATTCTAGGTGTGGTCGTACCAGCGCATTGTATAATTGTAATATAACTTCTCTTGAACTGTCTTGGCTATATAACCTAACATTGGCTTAAGCTATTCCACTAATGCTCCTGTAGCAGGGCGGTAGGAAAGCCCTGCTGTTTGAATGTATTGGGTTTTTGTTTTAGAACGGGGTCTACCCCTCCACCCCTGTACCATGTTATTTTGTGTTTGTATTATGATTTATTTATTGTGTATTTAAATATGACGGCAAAGAGCCACGTTTTGTTTTGTTTTGTTTGAGTGTGTTTGGCAGAGGCAGGGTAGCAGCACGTCCCCTGCCAGGAGTAATTAAATTCGTGCAGATCGTGGCCGAGGGGTAATAGAATAATTACTAACCAGTTAAACCCCTCGGCCGTGGTATAAAAAGCCCGCTACGCTCTCGGTTCCGGTGGGTGTTCAGAGGAAGAACGGGAGAGCGAGAGGAGAGAAACGAAACTAAAACTGAGTATAGAATCGGTGAAGGCGGTTGCCCAGCCTGACCTGTGTTTGTGATTTGTTTTTGTTTGATTATTTATTTTTGTGTGTTAAAAATAAAACAGCGCACGCTGCATCTTTTTGCAACTGCAGTACCTGTGTGCTTCCTCCTTCCGGCCTCTCGTCACCGCAACGCCAGTGCCTGCCACAACCACCAGGTCCTTTTCATGCAGAGCCTCCTCTATTTCATTATTATTCATGCTGTGCTTGCCTCTAATGGTTTTGCCCCGATGTGCAAGACTTTGTATTTATTCACATTAAATTTCATCTGCCATGTGTCGGCGCAAGCTTGAGTCTTGTCTAAATCTCTTTGTATCATTAAAGTTGCTGTTGGAGTTGGCGACCCCTCCCAGTTTTGTGTTGTCTGCAAATTTGCATAGTTTACCAATTATGTCTATATAAAGTCATTTATATAGATTAAGAATAGCAATGGTTCCAGTACAGATCCCTGTGGTACCCCACTAGCTACGTTACTCCAGTTTGATGCCTGGCCTCTGATTATAACTTCTATCTTGTAACCAGTTATGTTAAACTTATAGGTCTTTAGTTTCCAGGATCAAATTTGTCTCCCTTTTTAAATATAGGAACAACATTGCCAAATTTCCAGTCCTGTAGGATGGCTCCATTATTTATAGATATATTCAATATATAACATATTGGTTTAAAAAGCTGTTCTTTAGTTTCCCTGAGGACTCCTGGACAGATTCCCTCGAGCCCTGAGGATTTGTGTATTTGAAGTGCTGTTAGCTCCCTTAGTACTTAATTCTCTTTTATCACAAACTCTGGTAATGACGAGAGAGGGATGTTTTTCAAAGCCTTGATAAGATGGGGACAGAAACAACTTTATACAGTGCATGTGTTGGTCTTGTAGTAGGACCAGGCAGTCCAATTGCCATTAAAACTTCAACTGTGATAAAGAAGTGATAACCAAGGTTTAAAAAATCTATTTTGTTTTGACGTTTGAGAGTAAACCACCTGGGAAAGGATTAGTAACACTGCAAGCTTCATTTAATGAATCAAAACAGGCTGTAAAAAAACAGTCCTTTCTAAAACATTCCTTCAAAGAACAGTCATAATGAATAGTCACTCTTGTTATTTTATACTGCTTGCTGTCATTCTCAGTGCCTCTTTTTTTTTGCTCCAAAACTAAGTTTGTATCTTTTTTTCACCCACTGATTTCAATCTGTCTATATAGAGGGAGTAGAAATGAGAGCATTGATCCAGCACTGGGTATCAGTCCTGTGTTATATGTCCCTGGTGACATATGGTGTCAAGAAGTGGGAAACAGCTCCATTTCTTTGTGTATTTTTTGAAATTATGGAACGATGGCATGACCGTCAGCGGCAGCTGAAAGCCGCAGGTGCTGGGTGGTGCCTTGTCTGTTTGGAGCATGGACACTTACCGGACATGTGCCCCTAGGAAGACCTCCTCGTTCTGAAGGCCATCCATCGGGGTGAGGTGGAGACCACGGAGGAGTGGATCCGTCTGAAAGCCTTACCACCACAGCAGACGGACCGGGACATCTGCTCCTGCCAAAAAGGAGAGGAGTGGTGCTTCGCCTGTGCTTTGCATGGGCACCCTATCGTATTGCCTCATTCATAGACCCCTTCAGCTACCCGCGCCAAAGAATAAGAAGGGGAGGAGCTGAAGGAACAGCAGAATGCTATTTTATACGGCTAACAATCTACCCTACCCCCAAACACCCACCTCTCAGCCACTCAGAGAGAGGGAAAGCCCACACACCCCACCCCACCCTCTCTCCCACCTCTCCGTGACACTGCCATGAAAAACAGATGGATATTGAACAGCTGCTGCCCTCTTCCTGCAACACTATGAATACACCAGAAGAGTCAGCACAGATCTCCCCCCCGTTACATTTCCTCCCCCTCAGAATGACACTACTGGTTCATTTGAAAATCCTATACCCCCATGCCTTTCCGAGAGAAAAAATCTGCATTCTGGACTGCCAGGTGAACTACCTGGAAGGCATAGGGCTGCAGGGCCAAGTACCACTGTGTGATTCTGGCATTGCTATTTTTCATCCTGTGAAGCCATGCTAAGGGGGCATGATCTGCAACTAGGGTGAAGTGTCGTCCCAGGAGGTAGTACCAGAGTGACTCGACTGCCCACTTTACCACGAGACACTCCTCGATGGTGCTACAATTTTTCTTGCGGGAATGGAGCTTCCTGCTGATGTACAGGACTGGGTGCTCGCTTCCTCAAACCTCCTGAGACAACACTGCCCCGAGAACTGTCTCTGACGTATCCGTCTGCAGGGTGAACCTCTTACCAAAATCCGGGCTGCATAGCACTGGTTTGCTACACAGCCTCCGCTTCAAGGCGAGAAAGGCCCTCTGGCACGACTTTGTCCACTGAACCGTATTTGGGGCAGCCTTCCAGGTGAGGTCTGTCAAGGGAGCACAGAGCATGGCGAAGCTCGGGATGAACTTCCTGTAATAGCCCGCTAATCCCAAGAAAGAGCGCACCTGGGTTTTGGTGTTAGGAACTGGCCAGTCAGCCAAGGCTTTCACCTTAGCAATCAGCGCTCTGATCTGGCCCCTCCCTACTCGATACCCCAAATACTCTGACTCACTCTTCCCAATGGAACACTTCTTTGGGTTAGCAGTGAGCCCCGCCTCCCACAAGGATTGCAGCACCACCGCTACCTTACACAGATGACTCGGCCAGTCCTCACTGTGGATAACCACGTCATCTATGTAAGCAGCGGCGTACTGCTGATGGGGCCGCAAGATGCGATCCATCATCCGCTGGAAAGTGGCGGGGGCTCCGTGCAACCCAAAGGGCATGGTCCTGAATTGTTACCACCCGAAGGGAGTCGAGTCTTTTTATTATATAAAATATAATCCAGTTTGTATGTAATCAGATTTTCCACACATTAGCCATAGGGAAACATTTTATAGCTTTTGTATTCATTTGTGTTATAAATTATTAAAGTGCATAAAAGCAACGTAAGGTTACATTGGGTAATATAATCTAGGCACCATGGTGAAGAATTCCAATACAAGAATTCCAATATTAGGGTTGAATGAGCTGAAGCACAGAACAGTTCAAGTCATTTGAATTAGCTAAACTTCCTGTTGTCACTTTCTCATGCAAATGTTACTGGCCTCCCTTCTAAACAAAAAACGATATATTTCAACAGGAGTTTGTTCAGATATATCACCTTTTAATCAGAGATCTGATTGCATCACACCTAAATTACACCAGCATGTGCTTGTAAATGATTCTGCTCATATCCATTATTCATTTTTCTAAAGAGAATGGGCACGGCCAATGTGTTATTCTGTTTTGAAAAATTCAACTAGCTGTAAAAAGCAAGACTAACATAACTGGGATGGAAATAAGACAACTATTGCATAGCAATTTCATTTCCATAGGGATTTATGTTGAATTATGCAGGATGCCGGTTTATAGAGAGGCTAGACTAGACAGGGTTTACACACAGGTAAGAGAACGACATCATCACACACACACACAGGTAAGAGAATGACATCACACACAGGTAAGAGAATGACATCACACATTGGTAAGAGAATGACATCACACACACGGATAAGAGAATGACATCACACACATGGTTAAGAGAATGACATTGCACACGCACAAGTAAGAGTGACATCACACACATGGGTAAGAGAATGACATCAATACACACACAGGTAAGAGAATGACATCAACATACACACACAGGTAAGAGAATGACATCACACACACACGGGTAAGAGAATGACTCCTTTTGAAACATCTATCCAGCATTTACAGCTCTCCATTCAACATATTTAACAGAATAAAATCTCAAGTACATAAAACATTCAAACCAACAAGTTTTAACATTCAGATCAGATTGTAATGGCACTTTTCCTTTTTCTCATTTCTATTGCACTTTCCACTGTAACTATAGGCTACACTTAACGATAGCAACAGGCTACTCTTAATTGGGTTGCTACTTAGATGAACTCATGGTGTGAGTGTCAGTACAGTAATACTGCTGTGCTTTTATGAAGGGAATGTTCAGTGTATTCCAGACCTTGCTGCACACAGCCTTTAACCATAGGAAAGTAGTGAAGTTCCACTATTAAACAAACACTACTGAGGTGCCTGTGGCAGAGTGCCCCGCCCCTTTATGTTTATTAAGTGTTTTATGTTGTCTGTAGTGTGTTAATGTTGGAGCTTATGTATAAAATACACAGGCTATAAATATGGGTTACAAGCACGAGTGTTTAAAATGTATATTTGTATTTAGGCACAAGGATTGCACAGCACTTCACGTGCAGGTAAAATTAATATGTGAGCACGGGGAATTTCACTTAATTAACTCACTCCAATTGAATGATTGATTAGCAATCGAGTCTCGGTACAGCTGCACAAAAACAGCATGTTTTCGCTCACTCGGGGTTGTGTGTTCGGTGAGTGGAGAACGGGAGAGAGAGGAGAGATTGAAATAACAATCTTCCAGCATGGTACTTCTTTTCTGTCCGTCCACTTTGTTTGTCTGTCTATTTACTTTGGCCAACACGCCCTTTATTTTCAGTTGTGTGTTTTGTTTAAATCTTTGTGTTATTATTTAATAAAATAAACTGACCACCACGGCTCAATTTTCATCGCCAGCAAGCGTGTTTTGGTTTCTGTTCCTGGTGGCTGACGTCACCCCTCCAAAGCCATCCTTTCACAGTGGTAGAGAGAAATTACCCCTCCTGACCTTTCACAGATCCCAAGTTCAGTGAGTGATTTACTATTTATTTGTTTCTTTGGTGTTCTGCAACACAACAAATTTGACAATAATGTTCTGAACACTTTCTGCAGGTTTTCAAAGTGATGCTGAATGATTCAGCATATAATTCTACAGTGATGTCTAGGGCTTCTGGAATTCTTGATTTGCTGCTTGTCACTGATTAGCACAGAATGGGTCTGTGTTAGCGTGGCAGAGTGAAAGCCCTGCCGGTGAACAGGTGTGTGTGCGGGGGGGGCAATTCCTCCCTGCAAAAAACACATGGGGATGTGTCTGGTGTATTTAAAGGGTGATCACTAGTGGTGTGACGGTGAAGGAAAGCAGTTTGGTTTGTTGTTTTTGTAGTGTCATGTACTGTTGTAAAACTGTAGCGTTTCTGGTCTCCTTGCTGACGCACCCTGTCACATATGGTGTCAGATTATCAAAGCTATTACAAGAGTCAAGGAGGAGTTTGTTAGGAGCTGGTTTGGTGTGACTCGGCTGGCTGTGATTCTGATGTGCGGGTTCAGAATCAGCAGTTAAAAAGTCCCTAAATGGAGCATGTGTGTTCTTTATTCCTGGTTCGATCACTTTATTTGGCAATGTGTACAAGTGCAAACAGAACACAGACTTCAACACACTGACAGGGACACCTGCAATGGGATGCAAGTTACCAATGAATCTACAATTAATTTATATTTTTTTAGCAAACTTCTATCTTCCCAGACCTGCTTTGTTCTGCATTCTCATACCTCTGAAGCATCATATTCCACATTTACTGCAAACATGTTACAACTTTCTCAGGGCAGGGTGAAAGAGCACACAGCACAGCTCAAAACAGGGAAACATGCTGAGGGTCAAAATCATAAAATTCGATACAAAAATGTTGGTTTGTAGAGTGAAGGAGACAACATAGTTTTTAACAAACACATTTTTAATTTATATTAGTTTTTTTTTTTTTTTTTAATAGACTGATTCTTTATATGATATTATAGGTCATGTTCTATTAACAGTAACATCAATTAGAATTTTTCAGAGAGTGTAGATCTCACTCAGAATGACAAGCACTCTAAACGCTTAAACAGCAACGGGGTCTATAGAAACAGATTAAGAGCAGAAATATCATCTTTCACATTTAATGACTTAATGTGTTTGTAAGTGTTCAGAAGTCGAATATTTCTCACGCACTCTGTGTCAAGCCTGCAGGCGTAGCCACTGAACACTTACAAACATACAAGTAAGCTTAATAAGAATTGTATTATTACTGTTCATACATTCACTTTTGAGTCATCAGCATCACGTGACTGGAGAGCTGTGCTCATTAATAACGCATATATAAGCGTGCACCTGGAATGGAATAGTGGAATTTCACAGCTGGTGTTCCACTCATTCTGAGTGTGTACAATCCCGGAGCCCGGCTCCTCTGAGTGCTATGATTGGAATATGATAATGTAAATAAACTACTCTTCAAGTTGGTAGAATCAGCAGTTGTATTGATATGTGCGCAGACAGACCATGTCTATATAACACATCCGCACAGCGACACCTACAGTATTATATGCTTTCTGTCATTTTCTGCCATAAAAATAATAATTGTCAAATGTGTTGCTCTGTAATATTTTCCTATTTAATTAATGTGTTCCTATGCTTTGCCTGTGTATTTTCTTTTCCTTCTATCTGGATTGTGTGAGTTCTCAATGTAAAGGCAAGCTTGTGGGAATTACTGAGAAGTGCACAGTCCTCATTAGGGTATGGTTTATGGAGGATGGTTGTGTGTTGCAATCTCCTGCAGTGACAGATCTTATTAGCAGGGTGTGTGAGAGTCAAATGCATGAATTGTCATTAGAAGGTGCAACATAGTATCATAGCTGTAATGGAGAAAATTTACCAAATGAATTGTATGTGTATTAGAAGGGCCTAGAGGGTTACTACCTCTTTATTGGAAAACGGTTACAAAAGAAGGAATTGTTAAAGAATGATGTAACTACAGGTTTGGTATGTCCAGGCTGTATAGAGCTTATTTGTATATAGTTTCTGTGTTGGCCAAGAGGAATGAGGACTACACATTGTTCTTATGCATAAAGTGCCTTGTCATATTGCATGCTGATTTTGAAGTTTAATAAAGTATAAGTATTAAACTGATTAATATCGTTGTATTGAGCAAATCACTTTGGGTTAATCCACACAATAAGATGCACCAGTCAACAAAATGAAATTCAAATCAATAACAAAATTAATTCAAATCGATATCAGAATAAATTCAAATCAATATCAGAATAAATTCAAATCAATAACAATAAATTCAAATCAATAACAGAATAAATTCAGATCAATATCAGAATAAATTCAAATCGATATCAGAATAAATTCAAATCAATATCAGAATAAATTCAGATCAATATCAGAATAAATTCAAATCAATAACAGAATAAATTCAAATCGATATCAGAATAAATTCAAATCAATAACAGAATAAATTCAGATCAATATCAGAATAAATTCAAATCAATAACAATAAATTCAAATCAATAACAGAATAAATTCAAATCAATAACAGAATAAATTCAAATCGATATCAGAATAAATTCAAATCGATATCAGAAGAAATGCTATTTGTTTTGGGAACTGGGCCTGGCCGAGGTATTATTCATCTTAATTATTCAAACCAAGTCGTCCACAATGATTTCAATAAAGAAGTGACGTATTCTACCAATGCGTTCCCAGAAATTCCTTCTGCTACCCATCCATCTGTCATTTCAGAAAGAAATCCCTGAGCCTCACATCCACCCGCAAAAATGGTCACTGGATTATTTGGATCTTTAGTGATCTTCTTTTCCAGTTCTGACATATTAATTTTATAAACTTTGCTGTTGCTGTCATGCTTCGCCCAGTACGCTCCTGACAAAATACCTTTATTGTTCTTATCAGCACAGCAAAATGCTGACCACATAAATTCAGGCACATTCACTTTTTTGTTCACACCAATGAATTTATCATTGGATGGATAGGCACCAACAATAACATAGGGGGTATTGGGATTTCCGCATGTGTCTTTTAATTTATTTGCCAGTTTTTTTTCATGTGCACTCCATACATCGTTATTGAAGTTAGCAAGCTGTGGCACCACATTGGTGTAGGTGCATGTGGCAGTCGCCCCGTCCCCAGAATTGTGACTGAAAGGGTTGACGTGTCCTTTGGTGTATTTGATAGCTGAAAGGTCCTTGTAATCCTCATCAGTTGCTTGATTCTTCACTCCTGAACCTGGTTTGTACTCCAGCATAGATTTCTCACTACTATTGGGATCGCTGACCTTCAAAAGATAGACAAGAGAACACACAACACTTCAACATCGTTGTCTTTGCCTGGTACTATACTGGGTAAAATCTTTTAATGAGCCTCATATTCCTACTCAGACTCTACTCAGACTCCCCGATACAAAACCATGTCATCCTGAAACGCAGACATGTATTGAGATACAAACATTTCTGCTGCGGTTAACAGTAAACCTCATCCTGTACTCTGGGAGAAGCATTTTAGATGGGGGTCCCTCTGAGAGCCACTCTTATGTGCATAAACTGAGTCTTGATTTAATCAACCGACAGTATGTCTAACAGGATTGTTTTAAAATAATTTCAGCTCAGTTCCACTCGCAGACCATAAAATAACAGCATGTAATTAGAAGATGCAGTAGTGCTGTGCAATGAAAGAAATAAATATCACATTTTGTTTATTTCAGCTCCACACACACACACACACACACACACACACACACACACACACACACACACACACACACACTTCCTTCACTGCTTATCGCCTCCATGCATCCCCAGTTTGTGATACTAGAGATCAAGAAGGTCCTCAGCACGTTTCACCACAACTGTACAAGCTGTCCTCTAGAAAGATACATGCAAAACCCTAAACTGAGAAGTATGTATGAACGTACAACTCCCTCCGCTAACTCTTTACTGACGGGGATATGCATCTCCACAAGGGGATAATAAAATAAACACCTTCTTACCTGGGGTTCGTAATACCAAGGTGGTCTTTCACTGGTGTTGCCGGATTTGAACACATAAGCAGAATAAACTGGAACTCTCTTCTCTTTGTCAAAAAGCGTTGCATAATGATATTTGTTATTTAACAACTGACAAATGCGCACATGGTTGTTTGTGGCAATATTTTTAGGGATTTGTCCTTTGTAAAAGCTTGATTTGCATGTTGTCAATGAACTGACCACTTCTGCATCTGATGCCAGTGCTGTCAAACTGACGAGCAGTGCGATGAGGGGAAACAGACGGCACACCATGGCACAAATCTTGTCCTGCAGCTGACTGGAAAGCAACTGCTGTGCCTGAGATATTTATCTCTGTTTAAAGACACCTACGAACACACACACACACACACACACACACACACACTGATTAACTAATCTGGTGCAAATATCAAGGTAAGCAAATATTTCTCATAAACAGATAGACATTGCTCAACAGCTGTTGTCCTTTGCAGTGTAGTTTATGGGTGTGGGTGCATGCTCTTGATCTAACTCTCACAGATGCCTCGTTTCCATGCACCACCCTACGCAGATTGAAAACCCTGCTCCCCCTGACACTGCGTTTCCATGTTCATTTAACCGACCAGCATTGGCTGCCCTGATTTTTTTCAGACCGTTTCCCAAAGCGGGATGAGTAGAAGAATATCACAAAACTGACTAATCAAGTGACGTGTGGGCGTAATTATTTAATCCACATCCACATGTTGTGTGTTAATGTTGATGTATAGTCATAAGAACATAAGAACATAAGAAAGTTTACAAACGAGAGGAGGCCATTCGGCCCATCTTGCTCGTTTGGTTGTTAGTAGCTTATTGATCCCAAAATCTCATCAAGCAGCTTCTTGAAGGATCCCAGGGTGTCAGCTTCAACAACATTACTGGGGAGTTGATTCCAGACCCTCACAATTCTCTGTGTAAAAAAGTGTCTCCTATTTTCTGTTCTGAATGCCCCTTTTTCTAAACTCCATTTGTGACGCCTGGTCCTTGTTTCTTTTTTCAGGCTGAAAAAGTCCCTTGGGTCGACACTGTCAATACCTTTTAGAATTTTGAATGCTTGAATTAGGTCTCCACGTAGTCTTCTTTGTTCAAGACTGAACAGATTCAATTCTTTTAGCCTGTCTGCATATGACATGCCTTTTAAGCCTGGAATAATTCTGGTCGCTCTTCTTTGCACTCTTTCTAGAGCAGCAATATCTTTTTTATAGCGAGGTGACCAGAACTGCACACAATATTCAAGATGAGGTCTTACAAGTGCATTGTACAGTTTTAACATTACTTCCCTTGATTTAAATTCAACACTTTTCACAATGTATCCAAGCATCTTGTTAGCCTTTTTTATAGCTTCCCCACATTGCCTAGATGAAGACATTTCTGAGTCAACAAAAACTCCTAGGTCTTTTTCATAGATTCCTTCTCCAATTTCAATATCTCCCATATGATATTTATAATGTACATTTTTATTTCCTGCGTGCAGTACCTTACACTTTTCTCTATTAAATGTCATTTGCCATGTGTCTGCCCAGTTCTGAATCTTGTCTAGATCATTTTGAATGACCTTTGCTGCTGCAACAGTGTTTGCCACTCCTCCTACTTTTGTGTCGTCTGCAAATTTAACAAGTTTGCTTACTATACCAGAATCTAAATCATTAATGTAGATTAGGAATAGCAGAGGACCTAATACTGATCCCTGTGGTACACCACTGGTTACCACACTCCATTCTGAGGTTTCTCCTCTAATCAGTACTTTCTGTTTTCTACATGTTAACCACTCCCTAATCCATGTACATGTGTTTCCTTGAATCCCAACTGACGTTCAGTTTGAGAATTAATCTTTTGTGCGGGACTTTGTCAAAAGCTTTCTGGAAATCTAAATAAACCATGTCATATGCTTTGCAATTATCCATTATCGATGTTGCATCCTCAAAAAAATCAAGCAAGTTAGTTAGACACGATCTCCCTTTCCTAAAACCATGTTGACTGTCTCCCAGGATACTGTTACCATATAGGTAATTTTCCATTTTGGATCTTATTATAGTTTCCATAAGTTTGCATATAATAGAAGTCAGGCTTACTGGTCTGTAGTTACCTGGTTCAGTTTTGTTTCCCTTTTTGTGGATCGGTATTACGTTTGCAATTTTCCAGTCTGTCGGTACCACCCCTGTGTCAAGAGACTGCTGCATGATCTTGGTTAGCGGTTTGTAAATTTCTTCTTTCATTTCTTTGAGTACTACTGGGAGGATCTCATCCGGCCCAGGGGATTTGTTTATTTTAAGAGCTCCTAGTCCCTTTAACACTTCTGCCTCAGGTTATGCTAAAGTTCAAACAAAATTATGCTGGGTATTTAAAACTGATAGGAACTGGATGACATGTGGGGCATGTTGTCAGTATCTTCCTTTGTAAAAACTTGTGAAAAGTAATCATTTAACATATTTGCTATTTTTTTTTCTTCCTCTACGATTTTGCCATTTGTATCTCTTAAACATTTAATCTCCTCTTTGAATGTTCTCTTGCTGTTGTAATATTGGAAAAACATTTTGGAATTGGTTTTAGCTCCCTTAGCAATGTTCATTTCTATTTCTCTCTTGGCCTTTCTAACTTCCTTTTTGACTTGCGTTTGCAGTTCCGTGTACTCTTTCTGCGTACTTTCTTTTTGGTCCTTTTTTAATGCTCTGTAAAGTGCCTTTTTTCGCTGAATATTTTTTTTAATTGATCTATTAAACCATTTTGGCAATTTAGTTTTACATTTAGATTTGTCTACTTTAGGGATGTAATTGTTTTGCGCCTCTAGTACTACATTTTTGAAGAACAACCATCCTTCTTCTGTGGGTGTTTTCTCTATTTTACTCCAATCTACTTCTGTTAGTCTCTGTTTCATGCCTTCATAGTTTGCTTTTCTAAAATTGTAAACCTTAACTTTAGTCTTTACTTTTGGGGATTTGGGCATTGGTACAAGGGATATAAATGGGTCTATGGAACACGAGTTGTTTAAAATGTAAGTTTGTAGTTAGGCATGAGGATTGCACAGCATGTAATAATATGTGAGCACGGGGAATTGCACTTTATTAATTCATGTGCAAGACCCCAACTGAATGATTGATTAGCAATCGAGTCTCAGTACAGCTGCATAAAAGCAGCATGTTTTTACTCACTCTGGGTTGTGTGTTCGGTGAGTGGAGAACGGGACTGGAGACGGAGGTAACAAGCCTGTAATAATAGTTAAACCGAAAGCTCACCGTTTTTGTCTGTGTAGTCCATTTTGTTTGTGTCTTTATTTTGGTGAAAGTGTCGTGTCCTGTGTGTTTTGTCTTTACAACCTTTTATTTTCTGCCTGTTTCATTATTAAACGCTGAGCGAAGCCAATCGCTCAGCTTCACCAAACTCCACCTCTCTGTTTATTTTGTGTTGGTTCCTGTTTCTGGTTTGACATCACCCACTGCAGCCGTCTTTGTGACAGCAATGCAGTCTTTTCACTCAACTCAGGGACTATCAATAAGGGAGAACCCGGATCAGGAGGTCAATCCGTCCTCATGGAAGTGAGGTAAAAGTAAGTAGCTTCATGTAGCAGGGGGAGATCTGTGCTGACTCTGCTGGCGTGTTCACAGGGCTGCAGGAAGAGGGCAGCAGTCATCCAACAACCGCCTGTGAGTCATGGCAGTGATACGGGGAGGTGGGAAAGTGGGTGTGTGGACTTTCCCCCTCTCTGAATGGCTGAGAGGCAGGTCTTGGGGAGATTGTTAGTCCTATAAGTTAACGCTCTGTTGTTTCCTCAGGTCTGCCCTTTTAAACACGCCGAGAGTGCGGAAACGCTGGTCCACGATCAAGAACCAGATGGAGAGAACAAAACGGAGGTTCAGAGCGAGACAGTGAGGGAGGGGAACCCTTGGGCAGACCCTGAATAAGTATAGTTGAGACAGAGATCGAATGACGCTTGGTGTTAGATCTCCTTCCCGACCTGTGAGGGCACTAGAAAGAAGGAACAGCGTAACCTTAAGCAAATGGCAAGACAATTTATTCCGTAGGGTAGGTGGAAGTCAGCCATTTAGGAAAGGGGCGGAACTACAGCACCCAAGCTCACTGAACCGGATGGTAGAGGCGTGGCATCCGAGGATTGGAGGAGCAGATGCGTTCGTTAACCTAGGGGTCATGGGCAAGGGTATAAATAGGGGGGCGTAGCTTCAGTGATCTGTTCCTTTGCATATGGTTATACCAAACAACCTAGAACGAGCCTGTACAAAGTGAACAGGACTAGAACATTTATCAAGAACAATAATGTTTCTTAAATGTGCATTTAGATATGCAATAAGTAATATATTCATTCAATAAGCGAGTGAGTTGATGTGTCGCAAGGCCTACTGAGTGGTCACGGTCATCAGGCTGGCAACACACAAACAAACAAAATGTAGTTCAGCGCTGGGCAGTGCACTTTTAGGAACTAATAACGAAACTAAACAAAAGCAAACAAAATTACAAAAACAAGTTAGCCGGCTTTCACATTAAAAAGAGATTTGTGGAAAAGGCTTCAGCTCACACATACAGCCACACTCTCACTCCTGAGTTTCCCCTGAACTGAACTTCTAGGCTGGCTACAGCTTTTTATATTCAATTGATCGGTTAATTAAGCAAAGCGGTGGTTCTGACTGGAAACTCATTTTAACCTTAGATCAAATCAAGTAAACATCAAGCATATTTAAGGCGCTTCCAATACCAGATCAAATCATCAATCGAATAGCTAGTATATTATTTGTCCTTCGATAAACAGTATGTCCAGTGACCGGCAAGGAAAGGATTTATATCTTACCTCAATCCATTACGTCCTCGCTGTGCGTCAGAGTTCACCCCCTCCTCCCCAGCCTACACCTGTTTTCTTGGCTTTGTCTAACGGAGGAGGGCAGCTATCCTGACCCCTGCCCATGGCTTACTGTGACAGAGATCGAATGACGCTTGGTGTTAGATCTCCTTCCCGACCTGTGAGGGCACTAGAAAGAAGGAACAGCGTAACCTTAAGCAAATGGCAAGACAATTTATTCCGTAGGGTAGGTGGAAGTCGGCCATTTAGGAAAGGGGCGGAGCTACAGCACCCAAGCTCACTGAACCGGACGGTAGAGGCGTGGCATCCGAGGATTGGAGGAGCAGATGCGTTCGTTAACCTAGGGGTCATGGGCAAGGGTATAAATAGGGGGGTGTAGCTTCAGTGATCTGTTCCTTTGCATATGGTTATACCAAACGACCTAGAACGAGCCTGTATAAAGTGAAACCGAAAGCAGACGGGAGGTTGCGGAGAGACGGAGTGAGGAGTGGTACAAGACACCGATCGAGAGGATCGGGCTGGCTCTACCACCCACGGCACCAGCAGGACCCATGATGAAGGCCCCAAAGGCAAGGGCCCAAAAAATGACAGCGGAGGATGACCCAGAGGCTTATCTGGTTGCTTTTGAGCAGCTGGCTACCACCATGTCAAGGCCCAAGGAGTTTAGGGAAAGCCCGCTGGGACCCTCCCTAATTGGGGAGGCTCAGGCAGCCTACCAGGCCATGACGGACAGTGAAGCCGCTCACTGCAACCTGGTAAAGTGAGCCATTCTGGGCCATTTGAACATCCTGGGGGAGACACGCCGTGTACGGCTCTGGGGGTACAAGGGGTCCCAGGATGCAAGCCCCAGGGTTGTTGCACAAAAACTGGGTGATCACATGGTGGACTGGCTCAACCCCACCCAGGAAACAAGCCTACAGATGGGAGAGTCTATTGTGGTTGAGCAGTTTTGCCATGTGCTTGGTGCCGATACCCAAGCGTGGATACGGCGCCACAACCCCGACACCCTGGACAAGGCAGTGAAACTCGATGAGGACTTCGAAGACTCCCTGTTTTCTGCCCAGACTGGCCTACTCACCGCTCCAGCACAACAGAGCAGCCGAGTACCACCTCCTCTCTCCGCTCCACCATCACCGGGACCAGGTCCGAGACCTTCTAGACCACCAACCCCAATGAGCAACCTTGCCTCCCTTCCATGGAGACCAAGGTTGACCCCCATGTTGGTCTTTCTAAGTGATTCTTATTGTAGTTACTCAGATAAGGTGCTGGTTGAGGAGCTGCTGTCCGGTTATGATTGCCTGCCTTTCAGCACCTCAGCAGTGGGAGTGGTCTGCACATCCACCACGGCAATCCTCCTTCCTCCGCTCTTACTTCCAAGGGGCAGGAGACCAGGTTTGCAGCGAGACATGCTGTTACCAGGGAAATGGATGTAAACAGGACTAGAACATTTATCAAGAACAATAATGTTTCTTAAATGTGCATTTAGATATGCAATAAGTAATATATTCATTCAATAAGCGAGTGAGTTGATGTGTCGCAAGGCCTACTGAGTGGTCACGGTCATCAGGCTGGCAACACATGAACAAACAAAATGTAGTTCAGCGCTGGGCAGTGCACTTTTAGGAACTAATAACGAAACTAAACAAAAGCAAACAAAATTGCAAAAACAAGTTAGCCGGCTTTCACATTAAAAAGAGATTTGTGGAAAAGGCTTCAGCTCACACATACAGCCACACTCTCACTCCTGAGTTTCCCCTGAACTGAACTTCTAGGCTGGCTACAGCTTTTTATATTCAATTGATCGGGTAATTAAGCAAAGCGGTGGTTCTGACAGGAAACTCATTTTAACCTTAGATCAAATCAGGTAAACATCAAGCATATTTTAGGCGCTTCCAATACCAGATCAAATCATCAATCGAATAGCTAGTATATTATTTGTCCTTCGATAAACAGTATGTCCAGTGACCGGCAAGGAAAGGATTTATATCTTACCTCAATCCATTACGTCCTCGCTGTGCATCAGAGTTCGCCCCCTCCTCCCCAGCCTACACCTGTTTTCTTGGCTTTGTCTAACGAAGGAGGACAGATATCCTGCCCCCTGCCCATGGCTTATCTATGGTCAGCCTGTCCACATATCTGCAAGCTAAGTTATTAATCAATCAGTGAATCTTTATTTCTTATTGTGAAGGGAAGAGAATGAATCTGAACTGCAAGTCTCCCTCCCAGCCTGGCAAGGTGCCACGTAAGGCTGGTGGTACACTGGGATGGGCCGACCCAAGAGCAGGCTGGAACAGGAAGTCAGCCTGTCACGGAGAGGCTTGTGGATGACGTCAGACCAGGAAGATTTACACAGTACTGGGAGGTATGAAGCGCTATTGCATGAGTTTATTGTAAATAAAAGATTTAAACAAACAAAACACTTCAAACAAACAGCACTGTTGCAGCAGCAAAGGTCATTCAAAATGATCTAGACAAGATTCAGAACTGGGCAGACACATGGCAAATGACATTTAATAGAGAAAAGTGTAAGGTACTGCATGCAGGAAATAAAAATTAACCTCAAACCTCAGCTTGTGTGGAGAAATGGTGCTCAATAAACATGATGTTTGGTGCAGTGGCCACTGGCATATTTGCTTATCCTGAATGAGCTGTAAAGCATGGTGAGGCTGACATGGTAACCCTGTATGAGCAGTACTGTAGCGCACTGCAGTCTCTACCGCAGGCATTTACTCTACCAGTACTGCAGTATATATTTATTTACTATAGTATACAACACTATATATACATTTGTGTGTTTATTCATTTTCCAAAGTGAAGGTACAGGTATACTGCTTTACTTCCAATTACAATGTCTATCATATTAAATAGGCTTGCTTCCACCTGAAGCAATCACTACGTTGTGCATTGAATGTTATTCCAACTGCAATTCCTTCTTTTACCACTGGGTGGCATTTTGAGGTGATTTAACACAGAGGTTAAACAATTCAGATGCTCTTTTTTAGGTATTGTGGACACAACGCTACTAGCGTTGAAACGTTTGTCAGATAATGTATTAAGCCTGTTTCAGTATTTATAAATTCAGCACTAGCAAATGTTTAACGCATTCTTATGACACACAGCGAAAGCCCTATAAGGTACTTTGGAATGGTGATGTTCCAGTCAGACACAGTATGTCAAAAGCTTTTTGGTTTTAAGGGACATCTGTCAAATTCTGTCATGAAGACCACCGTGCTGTGTTAACAGGGTAATGTCATCTTCATTTAGGATATGCACATTTTTGGGATATGCATTCATTTTAAATACAACACTTGATTAATTGCTGCATCCTGTAGCTGTAGGTCAAACAGTGTGATTGAAGCCCGACGTACAAAGCAGCTTTTCATCTATATCTGCAGATTCCAAATTGAAGTATAAAATACACACCAGGCACCAAGGATCTTCCACAGAGGAAAAGGTACGCTGGGTAATACTACTAGTGTTTATAAGAGCATCTCTAACTATAGATCCCTCTCCCCATCCAGCCACCGGAAAAAAAACATTACTTACATGCCTCATTTAAAACAGTATTACAATTTAGACATTTTACTGTAGTTTACTGTGGTATACCACAGTACTTCTGCAGTATATATTAAGAGACGTGTTTTTGGACAGTACTTTTTGTAGTATATTCTATATGTGTTTTTGGACAGTACTTCTGGAGTATATTCTAGGAGACATATTTTTGGACAGTACTTTTGTAGTATATTCTAGGAGACATATTTTTGGACAGTACTTTTGTAGTATATTCTAGGACTTTTGTAGTATATTCTAGGAGACATATTTTTGGACAGTACTTTTGTAGTATATTCTAGGAGACATATTTTTGGACAGTACTTTTGTAGTATATTCTAGGAGACATATTTTTGGACAGTACTTTTGTAGTATATTCTAGAGACGTGTTTTTGGACAGTATTTCTGAAGTGCATTCTAGGAGACGTGTTTTCAGACAGTACTTTTGTAGTTTAAAACTTCCTGTGTCTAGTAACCTTGGCTGTTGCTTCCAGATCAGAGACTTCACATAATTAACAATTATTAACTGATAAAATGTTTCACAAGGAAGTGAGGATTCTGGGTCAATATAGGTCAATATAGAGAACTGACAACATTGTTCTATGCATTGTGTTAATACTCATTCTCCTGAAACAAATAAGAATTTGTTAAACGGTTAATTTGAATATGGTCCAAGCAGCAAACAGCATAAAAAGCCAGGCCTGGTCAGTACTGTATGCATTGTCATCAGGTCAGCTCTGTGAATCTAAACACAGCAGGCTGGTCAGTACTGTGTGCATTGTCATCAGGTCAGCTCTGTGAATCTAAACACAGCAGGCTGGTCAGTACTGTGTGCATTGTCATCAGGTCAGCTCTGTGAATCTAAACACAGCAGGCTGGTCAGTACTGTGTGCATTGTCATCAGGTCAGCTCTGTGAATCTAAACACAGCAGGCTGGTCAGTACTGTGTGCATTGTCATCAGGTCAGCTCTGTGAATCTAAACACAGCAGGCTGGTCAGTACTGTGTGCATTGTCATCAGGTCAGCTCTGTGAATCTAAACACAGCAGGCTGGTCAGTACTGTGTGCATTGTCATCAGGTCAGCTCTGTGAATCTAAACACAGCAGGCTGGTCAGTACTGTGTGCATTGTCATCAGGTCAGCTCTGTGAATCTAAACACAGCAGGCTGATCAGTACTGTAGGCATTGTCATCAGGTCAGCTCTGTGAATCTAAACACAGCAGGCTGGTCAGTACTAAACACAGCAGGCTGGTCAGTGTGCATTGTCATCAGGTCAGCTTTGTGAATCTAAACACAGCAGGCTGGTCAGTACTGTGTGCATTGTCATCAGGTCAGCTCTGTGAATCTAAACACAGCAGGCTGGTCAGTACTGTGTGCATTGTCATCAGGTCAGCTCTGTGAATCTAGGGGCTGGTCATTGCTGTGTATAACATGATGACATTTTACAGGGCTGGTCATTGCTGTGTATAACATGATGACATGTTTACAGCGCTGGTCATGGCTGTGAATAACATGATGACAGGTTTACAGGGCTGGTCATTGCTGTGTATAATTTGTTTCCTTTTGCAGTTATCACATCTCTATATGACTGGTCCATTTCCATTCTCCAGTTTATCTCAATCTCTACAAGTCTCCCGAGTTTTCATGTACTTCGTTTACAACAAGAACAGTACTGTTTCCACGCTTTGCCTGTCTCTCTCTCCTAATCTATCCATGGATATGTGCTGTTAGTGTTTGAATGGTGCTGAAGCCCCTGGGATAGCTGAGCCTATACGCTGGATTTTCCCTACAGTATTGGTAGTTTTCTTCCATCATTGCTTCTGACTTGGCAGGAGTGACTACCAAGACTAACTTCCTGTTGAAAGTCTTTCCAAAGACCTGGTAAACACTACTTTCTGTATGTCTACAAAACGCCTGAATTTTATAATAAAAACATACGCACTGAACATAGGAATAAGTAAACACTGAAAAACAAAAGACCTGCGTGTAATACACAATACATGTCCCTACATTCCATAGAGACAACATTCTAACTGATCATATGTGTCACATTTCGGATTACAAAACATTTGACATGCACTCATTTGACGTGCACTCATTTGACGTGCACTCATTTGACATGCACTCATTTGACGTGCACTCATTTCGCATGCACTCATTTGACGTGCACTCATTTGACGTGCACTCATTTGCCCAACAACCTCCTCGCAAGTCCCTTATATCCATTGTCTGTTTATTATTTACACTTTGACTGTGAAGTCAGCTTATCACACCACCACACTATAGAGTCACTTCCTGTGCAGCAGCATTAGGGCCCTCACTCTGTCTCTGCTCACTCATAGTAGGTCATTCACCTACAGTTCATTTTTAAAGGTTGTTTTTTTTAACTAATTTAAGGGAATAGTAATAATGCATTTTCCCTAAGTCCCACATTCTTTATTTCAAGCTCAAATGTGTCTTAGGTCACAGTAAAACCAGTAGTGGATAAAACTGCTCTGCAATGAGCAACAGGATACTCATCAATCACTAGAAATACTTAATGAAGAAGAAAAGTAACTGATACACTGAAAACTCACTATTTTAATAATCAGCTACTATATTTATATTAATATTATATATAATTAGAAATTTGTAAAGGTGTTACTGTATGTGCCCTTAAACCATGTCAAATCTAAGCCCTGTATCAAAATCGAACCACTAAAATATATTTAACTATATTATTAAACTTTTTAAATGATATTAAACTACAAAAAGCAGGAAATAACTATATTTGACTATTACATATAGTAAAGTTTACAACAGCATAAATGTAGAATTGTTTTACTATGTAAACAGATTATATGTCCTAAAACTGCATTAGTAAAACGAAACGTCAAAACTAGAATCGTCCTGCGCTTCGCCTACCCACCGGGTCCCTGGAAGCGCCGCTGCAGCTTTAAGACAATCCGGGGTGTTTCTGCCGAGGCCCGACGTCACCGCGGCTCCTGTCAATGGCAGCCGGTGTGGAGAGTGAGAGGGACGCGATCCTCACTCAGGGACTGAACGGGCAGAGCTGGGCTATGAGAGCCGACATCATCCGGAGCCATCCGCCCCTGCCGAGCACCCGAGCGGCTTGACAACCACCGGATCACACAGTCCGGAGACTCAGCTTTACAATAACCCAGATATCGGGTAGGTGACGGGGCGGGAAGGGCTGCAAATGTGAGGGGAAAGAGGCTGCCCGTCTCTGCCGGGGGAGGGGGCGGCGAGCCCGGCTCTGGTGATCCGCTGTTCCCAGCTGGGGTGCGGCTGTGGGGCCGCCACCTGCCTCTAAAAGTATACATTAATGTATATTTATTTTAAATGTCACTACTGCAATGGAAATAATTGAGCACTGTTAATCTACGACAGCTGCCTTTGTTCCTGTCGTGCAGGATGAAGGGACGCTTTCAAAGCGGCGTGTTTCGTGTTTTAAACGCAGCCTCCCCGTCTCTTACTCCGTCAGGGAAGCCTGTGGTTTCTGCAACACGCAGCTCCCCCGATGCGCCCCCCTTTCCCACCCCCTCTGTGTTTTGCGTAGCGGGTAATGAAGGCTAGTTAGTATCTCTTTATGTTTTTTCAGATTACCTTTAAAAACAGTGGGCGCAGCGTGTACCTGTAGCACAGGTAGCGGCTCCATAACCCTTCCAATGCAACCGACCGCATTGCTCTCCTCAAACCATTTCATCGTACACCGCTTCTTTTTAAAGTCTTTCTCTGATTTTTCCACCTATCGATTTTTATTTGTTAAACATAATTGTTTTAATCCATGGCTTTTACTACGCGTTGCTAATTTATGTTTTTTTTTTTTCCATCCCCCCTCCCCCGGAATAGTAAACATAGTTGCATTTAAACCAGTGGCTGGCTGACCTTTTTGTTGCGCAGCTTTTAAAACATCAAAACTTGACACAACCTTTGACCAAAGAGCGTTGCGTTTAGTTTAACATAGAACACAAATAGTATTTTGGTGTAAGCTCATTAAGTTTAAGTTGCTCAATTCTGCGTACAATTTTTTATTCCCGTACAAGACGTGACGACAATTTAATTTAATATATATATATATATATATATATATATATATATATATATATATAAATATATATATATAGCATAATTAAAGTGTTGAGTGGGTGGTCGTTTTACTTTACAAATGCGCAGGGGTTAGGCCCAGTTTATTTTCGTTTTATTTTTCAAGGTAGCACTACTTTTTGTCAGTAGTAAAGCAGTTATATTAAACCGTCTGTTTTGTTCAGAAGCGTGCTTTTTTAAAAAAAAAAAAAAAAAAAAAAACATAAAACAGAAACAAAACAAGGGTTTAATTCTTGTTAATTGCTGTTGAAGCAGTGACAGCCGAGCGGCCCATTCCTTTGTGTTGATTGTGTGCGGCGGCGCCTCAGTGGTTAATGATGAGCCCTGTTTGACTCCCGAAGACCAAGCCTGATAGCAGCTTGAGTGACTTCCCATTAAGTCTGGGGCTGTGGTCAACCAAAGCCAATTCGTAAGCGTTTGATAACATTGCTGAATTACATTGTTGACATTAGTTTCTGACATGCTGTGTACATTTAGCCTCCCCCCCCCCCCCCCTTACAAACAGTGCGTATTGCCTAGTGTTTTGACAGCTTCATAGGGTTGTAATGCAACTGTGGTGGGGCCCATTTCACAAAAGCGCCTAAAAAAATGGGGGTTCATAAAACTTTCGTAGGGCTGTGACATCGCCGATTTTCCCCAGAAACCTGTGACTGCCAGGAAGCAGCCGCGAGAAGCAATTTTCATAGCAGATCCTGTTTTAAGACATACCCTGGCGCTCATACTGCCAGCTCGCTGTGGAACTGTACACTTTATTGAACGGGTTTCTCAGGTAAAACATTCTGATGACAATATCGACTTGTCTCTGTATCTTGTAACCCCCCCCCAGTGTGGATATACCGGTGTATGGAAAAGGTTCAAATAATTACACAATTACTTAATGACTTAACCCAAAGTGATGTGGGTGAAAGTAAGAGGCAAGGCCAAGTTTGTAAAAACAGTTTATTTATTAAATACAGTCATAGACCAAATGTACTGATCTATTTGGTGTGATAATAACATTATTGGGCAGATTGCCTTGCGTTAAACTGGTGAGAATGTGCAGCAGTTACGTGAATAATAATAATACAAAATTACATGTGTACAATAAGTTAAATAACACACACACGATACAAATAAATAAAATGGACCAAACTCAAGTAACAAATAGTCACGAGCGCCTCTCACAAGATAAAAACTTAAAAAACCCGCCGCTTTCCTCAGTTAGTCTCGGCAGCAGTTCACTACACCAGTAACAAAGCTTTGTTCCAGCAGCCAGCTGCATGTTATCTCTTGTCCCGCATGTTTAAATAACCATGCTAAGCGCATCTTGATTCTCAGGCACGGCCCCTTTTAATAAAGACTAATACATGTGTCGGTAGCGAGTTTGCTCAGCTCGCTACACACGCTTTGGACAAAAGCCCCTTTTCAGTTGTGTAGAAAAAAAGTAAACGTAGATCAGTACTATACGTTTGCTGCACAACGTTGACTTGTTTCTACACAGCTGAAGAAGGGCTTTCCTTAGAACTTCAAAATACAGCCTGTACATAGTTCCAGATCGCTGTCAGCAGTGACACATTTTGGCTTAACTCAATCATTTAAAGCTTTTTTTCATCTTCCTCCTTTTAATTTGGTTCTGCTAGCTAGATTTATGCATTTCTTATTTCAGCTGCTGTTCTTTGCTTCTCCCCAACAGTGTTTACTGCATCAGTGATCATCTGCGATGCTTGTTTTCTTCGGAGCATCCTATTTCAGTTTCCCACAGGCCCTGGTTGCGTGAGCATCCTGTTTGGTTTCCCACAGGCCCAGTGTTCCATGTTGCCGAGTTTCCATTGCAGTGCTGTCGACAGGCATCTGTTTTTTGTTCTTAGGA
>NW_024472695.1:0-3000 GCF_017654505.1 Polyodon spathula | reverse complement strand
TTTGCTATTCCCTCACTATCACTCAAGGGGTGCCCAGACTCCCCCAGTTGAGCTAATAATGTCCCACTAGGGGTACGTGATAAAGACGGGACCTCACCCAACCTCTTTGTCACTGACAGGCAGTTCCCACAGTGCTCCTGACCTCCCCGTGCAGGATCATGCATGCGCCTGATAGCCAGCACTGATCTCCCCTATCACAAAAACACAGAGCATTTTCACAGTTAGTTATTTAGAGATATCTTCAAATGACTTCCTGTTCATTTCGAGATATCTTAAAATGATTTACAGATATGATTACTAAATGAACAGGAAGTTTTTTTAGAGATATGGTACAATTATTTTGAGATATCGCTAAATGACAGTTTGGCTTTCCATTCTAACAAAACATTTTTTTAAAAGATATCAGTTTGAGATATCTCTCTTTCATTTTTAGATATCTCAAAATTAAATTAAGATATCTTCAAAATGGTTTACAGATATCTCAAATTCATTTAAAGATATGTACAAATGATGTACAGCTATCTCTAAACATTTCAAGATATCTTAAAATGCAATTTGAGATATCGCAAAATAATCATTTGTCCAGTGAAGGTACAGTTACGCACCACAAAAGGCCAACCAATAGAATGCTAGTAGAAGCTGGGAAGAGGCGGTCGCCCTAGCAACTAGCAGCAGCAGCACTGCCTCAGGGTGAGTCAGAATGTTTGTAACATTTAAACAATCTCTGTTTAAAACAATATTTGTTTAAACAAAGTATTTTATGACTTAGCTTGGCGTTTACCAAATACGACTGATAGCGGCTTCAGGGTCTAGGGTTCAATACAGTATCTTAGTATTTCCTTCTGTGCTCCACACATTATCTGATGGGCCTAGCAATTGCCAAACATTAACAGAACAACAACGTTGGTATTGGTATATCTGCATGTAACACACACACAAAAGTGATTAAGCACTTCAATTATAAAGCTCTGTGCTAAAAACGAGCCCTTTGAAGTGACATTATCATTGAATCCTTTTATGGACAACACTGCCACCTTGAGGCAGTAAACAATGAATCTTGATGACAGAACACAGTCCCTAACTGTACCTGAACCACAGCCCTTCACATGATACAAAACAGAATACAAAAGAATACAAAAGGTTGTGTCTGAGAGCGATTCATTTTGTGTTAAATATATGGGTCTCTATGTACTAATATTATTTACGTGTTTGTAAATACTGCAAATTTGTAGCCTCCGTCCTTCGTAGAATTTTTGCGTGCGATTTTTCTATCGTAATTTCACTACAAACAGCATAAAGTGCTGCTCATTATCTAAGAGAGATCTGAGTTTGCATCTCATTATAAATAGATTTGCAACACAGAAAGTCAACATTTATAACTTCCGGAAGTAAAGTAAACATTACAATGTAATACTAGTGTATCGCAAATACACCCTGGCACAGCGAAAACAAACCAAAACGCAATCTAAAAAAAAGGTCTGCAACAACGGAAAGCATGAATAAAGCTAAGCTTGTTTCTGTTGTAGCATGCAGCACGATAAGTTTGCTTTCACTCCTCTTAACTGAGTGGTAGTATGCCTGGCCAGGCTATATTCATATGTTCTTATTATATTCAATCTTGTTCTAATAATAATAATAATTAAAATTAAAAAAATAAATTTTTTTTAGCAAAAACCTTATAAATAAAAATATATATCTATATATATATATATATATATATATATATATATATATATATATATATATATATATATATATATATATAGTGGCAGTGCGATTGCCCTGCACAGTGGTAGATTAGTGTTGGTGTGGTTTATATGTGGGAATGGGTTTATTTTGTGTCGTTTTTGGGACTTGATTTGTTTGATTGAATTATTGTTTACAGACGGGCGCTCGATTGAGACTTGCTGCCTGCTATGCTTGGTTGAGGGGAAGGGCAGCAAGTGATTGGCTGTGCTGGTCCTCAATCAGCAGGTGGGCGGGTCTCGACCGAGTGTCCGTCAGTTTAAAAACATCTGCGGGAGATTGCTCGGGGCTGCTGCAAGGCCTGCCGTTTTCACGGCACCTTTTGAGTTATAGTTTGGGGTATTGTGTTTTATTTTGCACTTTTTGTACAGTTTGCTGTATTTGTCCTCTGTGCGTTACCATCGCTGGTAACGTCACATGACCGCCTTTATTTTACTTTCATTTTGTGTTTTTGTTAATAAATCCTGCACACCTGTGCCGGCGTTTCAACACCACCTCTGTCTCTCTGTATGCTTGAACAGCGGCTACCCACACGTGTGACCCAAGGAAGACCCTGTCACATATATATATATATATATATATATATATATATATATATATATATATATATATATATATATATATAGTGGTTTGCTGAAATATTCACCTCCCTGCAAAGTTTTCACATTTTGTTGGCACCTGAGCTTTCAAATTAGACTTTACATGTAGAATCTACACAAACTACTCCACATCGATAAAGTAAAAAAAATGCATATAGCATATAAATAAGTAAGATTTACAGAGGAAAACAGATTAATCTCAGTTACATGATGTAACAAGGCGAGCAGCCCTGGTCAGTTATTTTTAGAATGGGGGTCTCCCTCGTCTCAATGTGTTGCTAATCAAGAGATGGTCACCTGTATAAAAACCCTGCAGTTTTCCCCGCTCGTGTTTGAGAGGCGGAACGAGAGCGAGAGAGGAGAGAGAAATTTAAAATGATAATAATAAGGATCAGTGACAGCAGTTGCCCAGCCTGACCTTAGTTTTAGTTATTATATTGGGTTCGTGATTTGTTTTATTTAAAGTGTTTATTTTTGTTCAAATATTGTATTTATTTTTGTGTTTCAGTGCACGCCGCTTCTTTTAAGCTGCAACTCACATAGTGACCCAACAAAACAACCATGAAGACCAAGGAGCTTTCGAAACAGGGATAAAGTGGTACAGAGGCACAGAGCAGGAGAAGGGTACAAGAACATTTCAAAGGTGCTGATTATC
>NW_024472694.1:0-1000 GCF_017654505.1 Polyodon spathula | reverse complement strand
TTTACACAGAGAATTATGGGAGTCTGCAACCAACTCCCCAGTAAAGTTGTTGAAGCCGACACCCTGGGATCCTCAAGAAGCTGCTTGATGAGATTCTGGAATCAATAAGCTACAAACGAGCAAGATGGGCTCAATGCCTCCTCTCGTTTGTAAACTTTCTTATGTTCCTAAGTGTCTTGATTATTATTATTATACAACTGATGAAACCAAATGTACATAATGAAAATGGTATAATGAACTGATTTTATTATATGACCAATACAAACAATTGTACTTAATGAAATAGCCAGTATCAAGCTATAATTTCATCCACAGGGAGATCAAAAAGGTTAATATAGACTAAAATACTCTCTCTTCTCAGTACTCTCCCTCTGATCCTGGGTTGTTTAAGAAGGTTAGGAGCCTGAACTCTGTAGTAAGAAATTCCCTTGAACATTCAAAATATCATTAATTTCATGGAAATCGTGTATTTGACTGCCTACTGTGAAAAATATGCATTTTATTTTCCTTACAGTATTTTATATTACTGTACTCTTCACCTGCAGTGTTCATTTCATACTTTTATCAAGTAGAAGCAGAGCTACAGCAGCTGCACACGGTCCGGCTCAATGCCATGCATTTGGGTACTACAGCAACAGGGTCAAACAAATACTGGCTTCATGACTGATGGATTCCTCATACTGTACAATGACATTTCTATGTATTACTAATGTACAGCGTGTATAAAGAAAAACACAAAAGCTTCGGTTTTGTCATTTCAGATTTGTAGTTAATGTTTCTCCTGTGTTTAATATTTTGGGGTTAGATTAGTAACTCTGTATATTAAGGTGCTGCTTGTTAATGTTTTATAAATATATAAGTTATTTTAAACTTATATAAGTTTAAAAATCCCAAAGTACAATAGGTGGCTAAAAACTCCTTTATAAAACTGTAATTCTGTGTATGGCCATTGCATGGTTATAAACCATCTACGATGCTTTATTAACACTCTATAACATAG
>NW_024472693.1:0-12803 GCF_017654505.1 Polyodon spathula | reverse complement strand
TTATTAAGTATATATTATATATTTATAAAACATTAATAAGTAGCATCTTACTATGAAATGTTATCAATCTGTCTTATTTGTGGACCCTTTTAGGGCCGGCGCTGCTTTTCTGCCTCTTCATACTTCTCATTTTAGTATCACAGACTTAATTTACAAATGAGCCCCACCTACAATTTGTCCATGCATATAATTAAGGCTTGACACACCTTAAAATGCATGGCTAATGAGCAGCGGGGCACATTTTGGTGGTGCAAAACGGCCTTAACTTGCCAAAAGCATCATGATACATACGGGACAATTTTAAGTAGGGATGCACCGAATCCAGGATTCGGTTTTGGATTCGGTCTGAATACCTACACTATGTGACAGTTCAGACTTTTTAACTCACACAGCAATGCATCTTGGGAAGTGTAGTCCTGCTGCGAAAGGTACCTGAGACAGGTAAAACGTACCAGAATACATTGCTGTGTGAGTTGAAAAGCCTGAACTGCCCCTCAAAGTGTCCCAGTGAACATGGAGTCATATGGGAACCCTAAACTTACATGACGGCAGTTGAAGGCCAATCGACAGGCGCATGTGTAAACAAAGAGAGCTGCCTCCTGTTTTAAAATGGGCTGTTTTACTCCTACGCATGAAACTGATTGAGATTTAGGGGGGCATGTATCCCATATGACTCCATGTTCATTGGCACACCGCAATGCATTCTGGTACATTTTACCTGTCTCTGTTCCTTTCACAGCAGGACTACACTTACCAAAATGCATTGCGATGTGAGTTGAACAGCTTGAACTGTCCCAAAGTGTGCCAGTGAACATGAAGCTATAAGAGAACCCTATGTAGTTGGTTTCTTGGGGCAAATTTCTCTCCTGGCTTCCAGTTTGTAAACAAGGTAAAAGCAAAAACAAAGTTTGCTACTGAATGCCAGGAAAGCAACACTGCTTGTTTTGGTTTTGTTATTCTGCTCCCCGCCGAGCAGAACGACTTCCTGTTTTGGATTGCTGTGGCTGCAGCAGCCTCATTGAGTCAGGCGCCTGCAGTCACCTCAAACTCAGCTCAGCGACTCAGAAACCGCAGCTTGACAGGAACTTGTTGGTTTGAGCTATTGAGAGAATGTAGCAATCTGGAACAGTAAAAAACTGCATTAAAAAAACAAATACAAAAAAACAACACATTGTAGAAAACAGTCTTAAAAAAACCCAACATAAGTGGAACGGAACATCATTCCTTAAGTTTACTATTATAGGTTTTGTACAAAAAGAGAGACTCTTCAGCCCTGATCTTAGAGTAAAAAAAAATTAGCTGTTTACTTCCTAATCTTAACAGATCCCAGTAAGCACTAATATTGGACTACTGTACCTAAAATAGCATTAGTCCAATATTAGAGCTAACCGGGGCTGTGAAACGAGCCATCAATGTGTTGTGTTTTTTACAATATGAAACTGCTTGTAGTAAAACAACAATGCTATGCAAATCAGACATGAAAACAGAGCTTCATTAAACAAGAGTCAATAACCATCTGCCTTGAGTCTGTGCTGTATGAAACAATTAAATCACTTAAATCAACACTATAGTAAACATGTGTCAAAAACAAACACTCGGGCAACACTTAGCTTGTGTTAAAGAAAGTGCCTTTCTCCTCCTATGTCCACGTCAGTCACTGTGTATAATTGTACCATCTTGACTTTCCCATCTATATCTATTAGAATGCATTTATGTTTTTTTTAAGCGTTGGCAGGGTAACTTCTTGAACTCCATAGAGTTTACACAAATGTTCTTTTAATTTCTAAAAATCATCACCAAATGCTATAAGGGGGCTTTGTGGTCTAGTGATTAAAGGAAAAGGGCTTGATACCAGAGGTCTCCGGTTCTAATCCCTGCTTAGCCACTGATTTACTGTGTGTAACCCTGATTAAGTCACTTAACCTCAATGTGCTGCTTCCTTCGGATGACATGTAAAACCGAGGTCCTACTGCAAGTGACTCTGCAGCAGCAGTTTGTGATGCCTTAGTTCACAACTTGTCTCTCTATTGCTGTGGATAAAAGCGTCTGCTAAACGACATTGTTGTTATTATTATTATTAATAATAATATGGAGGGAGCAATCTTTCTCCTAAGGGGGTGAGGAAGGAAGGGCGCAGTTCAGTCTTCATGCCTCAAGCCTGCCCTGGACTGGAGGGAGCACCCTTTCTCTTAGTGAATTAGGGAGAGAGAAGTTCAGTCTCTTTTGCAAATCTTTTAATAGTAATATAATATAAATATTTGTGGGGGGGGATTTAGAAACAGCATTATATAATATGCGGTGTTGAATCAATCTTTCATTCATAAATGAGAGGTGTAATGGAAAAAAGAGGGATAGGTGTGGAAGGGTTACTGTGACAGTCCCACTCCCAATTCTCTCCTCTCTGCCCTTCTCTGCTCAGCCTGCTTTTCTAAAATTGTCCTCAGTCCAAAACCCTGCCTCTTAGAGCTAAACACCATTCCAGGAAATGAGAAGCAGTTAAGCTTCCTTTGTTGTAAAACTGTCAGTCTCTCTGCAGCAAAAATGGCAGAAGCGAATATTCTTGTAGAAGAGGACCAGTTTAGCTGTTCAGTGTGTCTGGAGATATTGAAGGGCCCAGTCACAGAAACACAATTCTGGTTGAAGTTGTTGGAGAATTCAAGAAGAGAAGACTCAATCCTCCTCCTGCTCAAAGTTATGCTGGACCTGGTGATGTGCCGTGTGATTTCTGCACTGGAAGAAAGTTCAAAGCTGTGAAATCCTGTTTGACGTGCCTGGCCTCTTACTGTGAAACACATGTTAAGTCTTATAAGTCTTACAGTGAAGTTACAACCTTAAAGAGGCACAAACTGGTCAATGCAATTGGAAATCTGGAGCAGAAGTGTTGAACACCAAAGAGTTTTGAAGGTCTTCGTAGAACTGATCAGACGTGTATTTGCTGGCTGTGTGAAGACAAGGAACATAAGAGCCACGATACAGTCTCAGCTGAGGCAGAAAGGACTGTGAAGCAGGTAAGGGTTTGAACCATTTCTTTGTAGCTATCCTACCAGATAAGAGTCCCCATGAATAATTAATGTGTCTGTTTTAAAATGTTTAAAAAGATTTTAATATTTTATTGATACCTATTTTATTGCCTCAGCTATTATGGCAGGGGTAGTCCTGGAGAGCCACAATCCAGCAGGTTTTATAGGTAACCCTTAAATCATCTGTTTCTGAAGAATGTAAATTGTTGATCAATTTATCAAGTTCATTTGTTCAATGAACTCAGGAGTGGTCAGCTCTGGTCCAGGAGAGCTGAATGGTGTTTAGGTTTTTGTAGTAATTATCTCTCAATTACTTAACTGAACAAACTACTACTTAAATTGAAAAACAGCTGCTTAAGTAGTCAACATGACAATGCTCCAAGTCTTTAGAAATGGATGATTAAGGGTTACTTATATAACTTGGTGGACTGTGGCTCTCCAGGACCAGGGTTGGCCACCCCTGTATTACGGACTAGGGTTATATGTATTTGTAATTTATTTGGTAATTTCTTTTTTTTCATGGACCTTGCAATTTTATTTGTCATGTTTTTTAAGAATATGTTATATTGTTTATGTTTATCTTAGAAACATGTCATTGGTTAAACTGTGTATTGTGTAACAAACAAACCCTGATTCCTAATTTTAACAAATAAACAAAACCATGTGGCCAAAATAAATCTGAAATAGAATATACTTTAGAGAGGAAGCAGCTTCAGTTGTCTGGTTTACCTGTCATAAGCATAGGTAATGTAGCACATAAGAAAGTTTACAAACGAGAGGAGGCCATTGGCCCATCTTGCTTGTTTGGTTGTTAGTAACTTATTGATCCCAGAATCTCTTCAAGCAGTGGAGTGGAGCTTGAGGGGAGCAATTGTAATTATTTATTTAGTAACTGTGAACACATTAATATACACTCCTCTCCAATAAATATTTGGACAGATGAATACACGGAGAATGACTCGTGGTGGGGCATTTCTTACCCAGCTTACCCCATTCAGAACTTTTAGGTCCCTAAATATCTTGGAATCTCTAATATATAATCCTTCTAGCAAGGGGTCTGACTGGGGAAAAATCATGAATCTGTCTCAACACTTGTTGGATAGCATCATTACTTTGTTCATTGATTATTGAACAAGTTTTAATTAACCTACAAATAATCCTATTACTCCCTTATGTATCTTTGTAACTAAATGCCTCTTCTGTTTTCCTTAGATGTAGCCTGATGTCAAATGGGAATTGTAAAAATAACCTGCTGCATTATTTTGTTATAGTTAATTCTCACCTATCTATCTATCTTTGTGTTGGTTCTGTGTAAGTTAAATGTATGACCTTATGACTGTCTCTCTTCATCCTCTTCTCTTCAATCAGATTCCTGTCAGCTCACACTGGATCCTAACACAGCACATAGAGAGCTCTACCTGTCTGAAGGGAACAGAAAGGTAACATGGAGGAGAGAGATCCAGCGATGTCCTGATCACCCAAAGAGATTTGACAGACTGGCCCAAGTGCTTTGCAGAGAGTGTTTGTCTGGGACTAGCTGTTACTGGGAGATTGAGTGGAGTGTGACGGCTTTTATAGGAGTTGCATATAAAGGAATCAGCAGGAAAGGATGGGGCATTTCCTGTGGCCTTGGAAACATTGACAAGTCCTGGAGTTTATACTGCTCTGGTTCCAGTTACTCTGCCTGGCACAATAACAAGAGAACTGCAATGACTGCCCCACACTCCTCCAGAATAGGAGTGTATCTGGACTTTAATGCTGGGACTCTGTCATTTCATGGAGTCTCTGACACAATGACCCTCCTGCACAGATTCCAAACCACATTCACTGAGCCGCTCTATCCTGGTTTTAGGCTTTGGGGTTATGATTCCACTGTAACAATCTGCCAACTGAACTAGACTTTTGTGTTTTGATAAAACATTTATATTGAGCTCCCTGTCTGTGCTCTCCACTCCTAGGGTGAAGGGAATGCTCAATCTTTGTATATGTTAGGGGGTGACACCTGCAGAGTGAAACAAGGTGAATTATTTGTTGTTACACTTGAGGCTGAGGTAACCTAATTTTTACTGTTTAAGCTCTGCCAGATTAATGGAATTAGGTGAATTATGTTCTTTTTTATTGTTGTCAAAATTCTGTTTAATCTGTCAAGTTTGTAGTTTTATAACTGTGTTGCAGTGTAACAGACCCTCACTTGTGTAATTCATTGGACATTTCTTTTTCACTATTAGTTGTGTTTTTATTTTTGAATGAATTATATTAGGTTTTTGTTCGACTCTTGTATGTTTGTGAGCACGAGGATTTGTTGGATTGCTAGTGATCAACTTACTGCAGCTGCAGGTTGTTGTTATAATCCAGCACACACAGTTTAAAAACAGACTTGCTTACGAAACGAGAGAGGCATCACAGGAGAGTAAGAGAAGGACAGGAACAAACAAATAAATTTAGAATGTTGCTTGACAGCCTCATATCCAGTGTTGCTTTTCATAATACTGTAAAGCCATAAATATTTGAGAACCTTTATTGTGTATTTTTCGAGTATGAAAAAAATGTAAATATTTGGCACAAAATCAAATTTCACTAACAATACATACTTCCTATATTGCAACAGGTCGCCAATATTTCTGGAGGAAAATAGGTTTTATGGGTGTGATTCGCCAAATATTTTGTTTGCAAATATTTATGGCTTTACAATATTTTCTGTAAAACATACTGTACTGTCTCTGCTTTAGTAATCCTGCAAAGACAGCTCAATCTCTTCATTGCTCCCGTTCTCAGAATCAATGTACGCTGCCATATATATTTTGCAATCAAGTTCCAATATACAATAAAGGTAAAAAAACTGCAGCAATAATACAATGAAATACTCTGTATATACTTTGGATCGTTGATTGTTTGCTGCCGTATCTCCAACTCTTCTCAACGTCTTCACAGATTTTTCCTAATACAGTTGGATACTAAAGTCACCTGATGATTTTGATCTCTCCTTCCCGACTTCAAAACATATCATATTACTAACAGATCAGATTGAAGAAAAAAAAAATAAAAATAACAAGTGCTCTTTCATTTGACGTACATGTGTACATACTGGAGCTGAAGTGGTTTATCTATCGGAACCTTTTAATAGCTTTTATCCCTTATTACTGTCATTTTTTATATTGTAGAAAGCCTTGGTTGTGGGGTATCAGAGGGTCCAGCTGCCAGTGTACTTGCGTCACCATATTAGTAAGACCTGTCTGGTCCTGGACTGAACACAAGAGGGAGGTAGACTACCATTCCTGGGTCTTGTGCTATGGGATGCCAAGGGTAGAGAGAGGGAAGCTGAGCTGAGTGATGGCTTGAGCTGGAGGGTGAGAGGCTGGAGAGATGAGGAGGCAGTCATCAAGGAGATGTAGCAGGAATGGGAGGTGGCAGATATTAAGGAGTGCTTCGGACAATAAGTGAAAAATCTTTAGGCTACTGCAGCAGCTGAAGGTCATTTGAGTGGAAAAGTAGAAGGAGCCTTGCCAGGAGATCCCAAATAAATAGCGCAGAGAAGGATGTATGAGCATCACCTTGAAAGCGTTGGTGATGTTGGCTTTTGCCAGCCAGGTTCCATGATCAACAAGCTTCATACATTTTATGGCATCAGGAAGTGTGATATACTGGAGGAAGAATTGATTGTGGGGGATTAGGGCATTGATGCTGCTGGTGGAGCGTCTGCGGGGGACGGAAATATCAATGATGAGCCGAGAAAGAGTGGGGGGTGGGGGTGGAGAAAGGATCGGCCATGAGACCCTTGCTGATCTCGGCCTGGATGAGAGAGGAGATTGCTTGAGGGTCTGAGACGGCAGAGTGAAGGTTTTCACAGATGAGGGACGAGGATGGAAGGATGACTAGGCCGGTGGAAAAGCTGCCTTGAAGACCGTTTATTAGATAGTCGACGAACCGCCGATCGGGGTGGAGATGCTTTGATGAGGGCTGGGATCTTTACTGGAGTGAAAACTGAAATGGGCTGTTAATTATAGTTTCTTCCATTGGACAGGGCAGATGAGCTGGGAGTGGACGTCGCTGCAGAAGGACCAGTCGTGGAGGTAGTGGCAAGGGTTGGAAGAGCAGGTAGACAGGTTGAAGTTGTAGCAGATTTGTTTAGATTCGATGAACTTGATGGCACTACCTTATCTTATGGAGGAAAATGGAGGCACTGACAAATGTATTGGGGTCGCTTGCAGGAGGAGTGGAAGAGTGGGCGTTGATGGTGGGTGATATAAACTCAGCAAAAGGCTGCATGTTCTCTGGTGCGGCACGGTTGATCTGCAAAGCAGGACGGCGGAATCTGAATGCACTAGTCGAAGAGTGCTTTGAGGAGCTGGGTGACAGGCCAAGCATGATGGTGACTAGATGTGATGGTGGTGGCTGCAGTCGCGGCCGTTTTGAGTGGCCTGGCGGGAGGTTGAGGCGGTCTGTGGGGCCAGTAAAAAAGGGCTGCTCAGGCTGCAGATCCTCGAACTTGTCCAAGGCGGAAGCAGATCCATGCCTCCGCTTTTTTAAAAACATTTTTTTTATAAGTTTAAACAAAGGATTTTGAAACATAAAAATTCAAACAAGGACTTTTTTTTTAAACAAAAGGTTAAATAAAGAATTTTAAAATGAAAACAAAGGATTTTTTTAATCTCAAAAGCCAGTTGAGGATGCTGTAGAAACAAATACAAGACAAAGACTGGAAGTTGTGCTCATGAATATATATATAGAACAGGGAGTGATTGACAGATGGGGCAGCGAAGAGGGGAGCCCTGGCCCTGGTCCAGAGGCTGATGTAGCATGCAGGGTGCAACGCTATTGGAGAGCTGGCTAAGAGAGAGAGAGAGCTCCGAGGTGGAATGGGCGGGGCCACGCTGACTTGGAACTGGCTGGTTTCTGTGGTGCCGCTCGGCTGGAACTGGAAGTAAACAGAGACACAGAAGGAGAGAGCGAGAGAAAGAAAGAGCCCTCTCTAGCGCCCCTGAACTATGCATAAAGGCTGACATGTAAATAGAAAGCTGAATGCTCTGCTAGCCAAGACGGCAGTGGATCAGTACTGAATGGTAATTATTTCTACATCATACAAGTTTAATTAAAAAAAAAAAGATTAAATAAAAAAAAAAATCGAGCGGGTTAGTGTTCTGGTTGTTTCTTCACATTATGTTTTTCTCAGCTGCAAGCACAATTTTGGATAGTCCCAAAACAGTGGTCAAAACAGTTAGACAAATATGAAAACATGGCTCACATTTGCCAAATTAAGTGTATTTGTCAAATCCATTCACACACCTTGCACAAAGTTATACTCATATCAATACATTTAACACATGGTGACTTTACAATTAACCACTGAACCAAAATAAAATACTAGTGTTTTTTAAACATATTGAAGTCAATACATCAAAGGATGTTGCTGAGGATAGCAACATTGCTTGCAAAACTATCCATACTATTATTATTTTGTGTTCATATTAGTTTGTTCCTCTTTTTTGTATTGAGATATATTGTAAATAAATAACAGGAAAAGGCATCAACGTTGAATAATTTATTCATAGTTTGGTGAGGAATGTACAGTGTAAGCATCAGCATCATCACCACCGAGTTTCTCATTTTTATCTGGCCTCATTATTTCATCAACATCACATGTTCTGTCTGGCAATGAAAAAGCATCATGTTCCGCAAACCACAGCTGCACCTGCCGGGCACGGTGAAGCTGACATTGTCCCACACAATGGCAAAGGGCTCTCCTCCATAATTGTTTCTTTGTTTAACCACATGGGTTGAACAAGCTGAGCATAAAGCAGGTCAAGAAATGCAAGGAGTTGGTCAGTATTATATGGATTGGATGGAGCACCATTTCTTAGGGGGTGAGGGAGGGAGCAGTTAAGTCTCCATATTAAGTCTGCCCTGGACAGGAAGGGGCACCCTTTCTCACAGGCAGAGAGGTAGGGAGGGAACACTTCAGTCTCCATACCTCAAGCCTGCCTTGGACTGGAGGGAGCACCCTTTCTCTTAGGGGGGGGAGGGAGCAGTTTAGTCACTTTTGTAAATGTGTACTAATGTCCAATAAGATCAAACCTTCACTTCACTTGGTAACGTTGTTGGATTCAAACCCATACAGAGTGAAAGCCCAGTGCAGTCTATATATATATATATATATATATATATATATATATATATATATATATATATATATATATATATGATAGTAATATTTGATGGGGGATTTAGAAACAGTATTTTATAATATGCTGTGCCGAATGAATCTTTCGTTTATAATTGAGGGGTGTGATAGAAAAAACTGTTATGTGACAGTCCCAATCACAACTCTCTCTTCTCTACCCCTCTCACACCGTTTCAGCATTTTCTGCTCAGCCTGCTTTTCTAAACCTGGCCTCAGTCCAAAATCCCTCCTCTTCAGCTGTATACAACTCCAGGAAGTCAGAAGCACAGTTAAGTTCTGTTTCTCTCACTGCAGTAAAAATGGCAGAAGCAAATATTCGGTAGCCCAGGAGCAGTTTAGCTATCCAGTGTGTCTGGGGATATTGAAGGACCCGGTAACTACAGCATGTGGACACAGTTACTGTATGGGGTGTATTAAGAACTGCTGGGATCAGACTGATCCTCCAGGTGTCTACAGCTGCCCCCAGTGCAGAGAGATCTTCACCCCAAGGCCTGATCTGCGCAGAAACACCATGCTGGCTGAAGTTGTGGAGAAATTAAAGAAGACAGGACTCAATCCTCCTCCTGATCAAAGTTATGCTGGACCTGAAGATGTGTCGTGTGATTTCTGCACTGGAAGAAAGTTCAAAGCTGCCAAATCCTGTTTGACGTGCCTGGCCTCTTACTGTGAAACACATGTTAAGTCTCAGAGTGAAGTTACAACCTTAAAGAGGCACAAACTGGTCAATGCAATTGGAAATCTGGAGCAAAAGCTTTGTGCTGAACACCAAAGAGTTCTGGAGTGTTTTGTAGAACTGATCAGACGTGTATTTGCTGATTGTGTGCAGACAAGGAACATAAGAGCCACGATACAGTCTTAACAGAGACAGAAAGGACTGGGAAACAGGTAAAGGTTTGAACAATTTCCTTATAGCTATCCTATAAGGCTGTGGAGGGCTGCATTGCAAACTACTGGAGTTCGTTGATAAATAAGATGCAGCCCTGATTCATGAAATACTAATACAAGCTTAAGAAAGATTTCTGTCTTCAGTCAGTTAAACAATTCTGTAGCTGATTTTCAAGAATGCATCAGACACACCCTTTTCTGTCCTGTTTCAAAGATTATGGAGTTTGTTTCTATTATTTCTGATATATGAGTGATTTGAAATGTTAAGAAGTAAGCGTTACAGTCAAACCTCATTATAACAACCTCTACATGGACTAACTAAAAGTGATACAGATAAAGACAGTATCCACAGGGTCTGCTCACTATAGCCAGTAGCTCCTAATGTGCAGGTAGCTGCTTGTAATTCAGTCTCTTTTATTGTGTGTGTTTGGTGTGCTAGCATGGTGTTCTGTGCAGGTAGCTGCTTGTAATTCAGTCTCTATTATTGTGTGTGTTTGGTGTGCTAGCATGGTGTTCTGTGCAGGTAGCTGCTTGTAATTCAGTCTCTATTATTGTGTGTGTTTGGTGTGCTAGCGTGGTGTTCTGTGCAGGTAGCTGCTTGTAATTCAGTCTCTAGTATTGTGTGTGTTTGGTGTGCTAGCGTGGTGTTCTGTGCAGGTAGCTGCATGTAATTCAGTCTCTAGTATTGTGTGTGTTTGGTGTGCTAGCGTGGTGTTCTGTGCAGGTAGCTGCTTGTAATCCAGTCTCTAGTATTGTGTGTGTTTGGTGTGCTAGGTAGTGTTCTATTCATTCTACTTGATATAATAGCAGACCCTATCCAGTTTGTTCCATTCCCTGAGGTAGTTTCAGCTGTAGGGACCCAAGCTTCCCCCTCCTCCAAACCTGTGATTCTAATACAATAGGAATGCTGCTCCATGCAGCAGTAGTAGTACTCAGTTCTTTAAAGCTCAACAGACATTTAAAAGTGGATTGTTTTTGTAATACTTGATTATTATTATTATTATTATTATTATTATTATTATTATTATTATTATTATTATTATTGTTTACAAAATATGCTTCTGATACTTCTAACATTTTACCACAACATCAGCTTTACTTGAGTGTATCACTGACATCAAAACTTGGATGTCCTTAAATTCTCTGCAATTAAACTCTGATAAGACAGGTGTTGATAGTAGGCTCACAGCATCAAATTGATTTATCAAAAATAGATTTGGGGGATTAACTCCTAATTTGAAGTCTGAAGTGAGAAATTTGGGTGTTATTTTTTATTCTACCATAAGTTTTGAGTAACATATTAAAAAGATTACAAAAGTATGTTTTAATCATAAGAAACACTGCCAAAATTAGATAATTTCTGTCTTTATCTGATGCTGAAAAATTAAAAGTTACATGTAGACTGGACTACTGTAATGCTCTTTTTTCTGGACTTACTAGCCAAGCTTTATTAAGACTGCAGCTTGTGCAGAATTCAGCTGCAAGGGTCCTTACCAGAGGCCAAAAGAGAGCACATATAACTCCTGTGCTTGCTTCTCTGCACTGGCTTCCAGTGAAATATTGAATTGATTTTAAAATTCTTTTGCTTCATTTAAAGCATTAAATGGAATGGCACCAGATTACCTCTCAGAGTTGTTGTCTCTTTATCAGACTCGGCGTGCACTGAGGTTGACTAAAAGTGGCCTTCTCTGTATCCGAGGGTGAGGCTGAAGAGGAAAGGAGAGGTTGCTTGTTGCGTTCGGCTCCGCAGTGTGGAACTCTCTCCCCAACCATGGCAGGGGCTCTATAAATAAAGAGTATTATTATTATTATTATTATTATTATTATTAAAAGATAAACAAAGGTGATTTTTTGCAATTGAGATTGATAAGGTTACAAAGTTCTTCAATATGTCCATTATTTCAATATTTGTATTACTCACAACTTATGGGACATTACACCTTTCCTGAGAGAGGTGTGAATCAAACAGCCTGCTGGATGTGACAGGATATCACTCAATGCCTCATCAGAAATGTCACTGTGTCACTGTGTTTCTACACAGAAGCAGCTGGAGAGACACAGACAGAAATACAACAGAGAATCCAGGAGAGACTGAAAGATGTGGAGGAGCTGAAACAGACTGTGGAGTCAGTGAAAGTAGATATTGACATGAGGGTGTGTGGCTATGTGGTTGATTGCGTGCAGGTACAGGTGATAAAAGAACAGAGAGACGATTGTAATACAGTTGAAAAGGTTTGTTTGATTTATTTTTAAGTCCAGTGCCTGACGGCAAAACAAACAGTAAATAATAATGGAGGCGAGTAATAGAGCAGAGTGTATTACTTAATTTATAATCCCTGTGCTGCCCCACAAATAATAATCCTGTTTTTATCATACACCCACACAAACACATACACAGGTCCGTTAGTGCGTGAATTAGTGCTAGTGGTGCAAATACAGTTTTATTTGTGACAAAGGTGCAGTGTTGTCCGGTTTCGTGCTGGCCCCAGGTGACAGCTCTGGAATTGTGTTAACTCTCTGGTAATGTGCAAGACAATTACAAACAAACAAAAACACAACACTCACAGTTTTCAATACCAACACACTTTTACTGTCCTTCTGGCTTTAACTCACTACAAACCAATGCAAAGGAACTGATTACAATTCTCCATCCCCCTTATATGCTCTCACGCATGACCCCTTGGTAAACGAATGCAGCTGCCTTTGCAATCTGCAGCTGC
>NW_024472692.1:0-2197 GCF_017654505.1 Polyodon spathula | reverse complement strand
TACATTGTTTCCCTTCCAGGTCAATATGTTCTTGCAACGGAGTCTCAGGGAAAGAACTGTCAGGCCAGCCTGTCCAAAAAACTCTGTCCTTGCTTAGAAACCTCACAAGTCAGGAGGGAGATTTACAACCAAGGTTCATTGTGTTTCTGTCACAGGGTGCCATTATTATTATTATTATTATTATTATTATTATTATTATTATTATTATTATTATTATTATTATTACTTGTTTAAAAAATAAATGTAACAGACCTTATTTTTGTTATATATTTTTTTTATTTTGTGTATTCCAAAAGAAAACATCTTCAGTTTAATTTCCACATCTATTGAAAATGATTTTTAAACTGATAAATGGACCTGTGCAAATCTAGTGAGGTTTGTACAATATTACTACATGTTTTTGATTTCAGTTGTAAAGATGTCTTTTCTACTGTGTTCTTTCACTCAGAGGTCTTCACAGAGAGAAATGGAAAAATGTGAGAAGATCTTTACTGAGCTGAGCCGATCCATTGAGAAGATCCACACTGAGGTTATTGAGCTGATTGGAGCTAACGAGAAGGCTGCAGTGAATCAGGCTGAAGGATGCATGAAGAAACTGGAGCAGGAGATTGCTGAGCTAAGGAGGAGAAACGCTGAGCTGAAAAAGCTTTCAGAGACAGAGGATCACATCCATTTTCTACAGGTAACATCATTGCTTGTTAGAAAATCTCAAGTACATAACTGGGATGGTTTCAGACAGACCTCTCCAATTGAATGAATCCTTGCTTTTCACCAAGAATGTTTTGGACTCCATTCTGTTTTATCAGAACTATTTTTCTTCACTTTCCTGTTGTAGAATTTCCAGTCTCTCTGTGCCCCTCCTGAAGCTGGAGACTTACCCAAAAATGCAGACATCTCTGTTGGGGCTGTGAGGAAAGCTGTATCTGAACTTAAAGACAACATTGAGAACTTCTGCAAGAGGGAATTAGTCAAAATAACCACAACAGGTGGGTGTGAAATAGATTCCTTTGGTAGAGATTTCTCAAATAGACCGTGGCTTGAGGAGGGTCAGGACTTGTAAGGCATTAATAAAGACCGCTTGCAGATTGTTGGCTATATGAATATTGCAGATGTTTTATTTCAAATGATTTCCCCAGGTTGAAATGCCCCACCTCATTTACAGTGACACCCCGAGTGATGATAGAAGGAAGGAAGAGAGTTTCTAAAGACATTACATGAGAAAACAACACAATAGCATTCAAACAGAGACAGAGGGATTCACACATTAAACAACACATTTCATTTTTCTCTTTTTTTTTCTACCCAGTGATTGTAGTTTACAGTCTGCAGGCTCCAGAGCCAAGGAACAAAGCTGAGTTCTTAAAATGTAAGTCTGTTTTCACTGAAACATTTAATTGAAAGATGTGTCACTCCATTGTGAGAAGATTTAACACTACAGAACAGGGAGGGGTGGAGCTTGAGGATGACTAACATAATGAAAAGAGCCTTACCAAACTGTAAAGCCCTCTTATTAGAAAATTGCTGCTTTAAAAAAATAACATTAAGTTTGTCTGTTTGTTTGTTTTTTCCCATCATTTTATGCAGCACTAGTTTTTGTTGCTAATACAATAATACAAGTGTGTGACAGGGTCTTGCTCGTGTCACGTGTGTGGGTAGCCGCTGTTCAAGCATACAGAGAGATAAAGGTGGTGTTGAAACTGACTGACTACTGACGCTCCGCTGAGGCACGCCCACCCGCCTCCTGGAACAGCTGATTGCTTTCAGCTGCTGCTCCACGCAGAAGGGTAATCATCCCCAGCGGAGCGCCACAGCAGCTAAACAATTAAATCAATATTAACAATTAACAAAAACATACAATAACTACATAGTTCATTGTGCAAGGCTTACGCTTTGCCACAAATTGTCATTCTCAATATTCCATGAGCAATGCTGTTTGCACAGAATTCCACTGTGATCTGCTAGCCTTCATGCTTCATTATACCAGCTGAAATGATTCATTCCTAGGCCTTTATAATAATAAAATTGAGAGAGGGGTGGAGATTGAGGACAGCAAGTAAATATTATTTATTATTACTGTCAACCCATTAATCTACACACCCCTCCAACAAGTATTGTAGCCTTATGTCAAAAAACACCATTATTAAAAGAACCTGCTGTAGTATGTATTATTTCTATAGTTTTTTTTTTGTTGTTTCTG
>NW_024472691.1:0-4839 GCF_017654505.1 Polyodon spathula | reverse complement strand
TACCATTCAAAACCAGTGGACATTTTCTCAGTGATTTGACTTTTCTAACCATCTCTCCTCTACCCATCCTCTTCTCTTCAATCAGATTCCTATCAGCTCACACTGGACCCCAACACAGCGCATAGAAACCTCTATCTGTCTGAAGGGAACAGAAAGGTGACATGCAGAGAAGAGACTCAGCCATATCCTGATCACATAGAGAGATTTGACAGATGGGCCCAAGTGCTTTGCAGAGAGGGTTTGTCTGGGACTCGCTGTTACTGGGAGATTGAGTGGAGTGGGGAAGAGGCTGTTATAGGAGTCACATATAAAGGAATCAACAGGAAAGGACAGGATGATTCCTGTGCCCTTGGATACAATGACAAGTTCTGGAGTTTGGAGAATGTTGGTTCCAGTTACTCTGCCTGGCACAATAACAATCACACTGCAATAACTGCCCCCTGCTCCCCCAGAATAGGAGTGTATCTGGACTTTAATGCCGGCACTCTGTCCTTTTATGGCGTCTCTGACACAGTGACCCTCCTGCACAGATTCCAAACCACATTCACTGAGCCGCTCTAGCCTGGGATTTTTGTAGATGATGATTCAACTATAACAATCTGCCAGCTGAAGTAGGCTTTTTTTTTTTTTTTTTTTTTAAAGAAAATCTTTGTATAGAACTTCCAGTCTGTCCACTCCACTCCTCAGGTCAAGGGAATGTTCAATCTGACACCACTTTGTATGAATGTTAGGGGGTAAAGTGGCTCCACCTGCAGAGTGACACAATGTGAATTGTTTGTTTTTACACTTGGGGCCGAGGCAGCCTCATGTTTACTGTTTCATCTTTGTCAGGTTAGTGTTTTTGTAATTGTAAACACTCACAACTGGACACTTGTTTCAGAATTGTGAGAATTGTGTCTCTTGCTGTAATTTGTATGTAAATTGTTACCACATAAGTTATTCAGCCCCATGTCTTTATTGTAGAATCTAAAACTGTTTTTTTTTTATTTTATTTTACTGTAATTGCTCAGTGTCACAAGCATAGTAAAATGTAAGAAATAAATCAATACAGATATTTTTTTTATATATATATATATATATATATATATATATATATATATATATATATATATATATATATAAGACAACCATTAAATGTATTTATCTAAATGCTAGAAGTATCAGAAAACAAAATTCTAGAACTTGAAGCTACTGCACTAACAGGTAACTATGATGTGATAGGTGTTACTGAAACTTGGTTGTCTGAGAGTGATGGGGACGAATATAATATTTGTGGGTATACACTGTATAGGAAAGACAGGCAGGACAGAAGAGGAGGAGGGGTAGCGCTATACATAAGAAACAGTCTTGAAGCCCAGGTGTTAAACCTGGACAAAGAAAATAAAACCGAATCAATATGGGTCAGAATAACAGACAAAAATTCAAAAGGCATAATAATAGGAGCATGCTATAGACCGCCAGATTCAGACGGTGAGCACAATAATCTGTTATACAATGACATTAGAAATGTGTGTAGCAAAGGAGAAGCCATACTAATGGGGGATTTCAACTTCCCCCAAATAAAATGGGAAAACCCGGTGGGTAGCGCGAAGGATGAAATAGAAATGGTGGAAATGACAAATGACTGCTTCCTAACACAATTTGTGAAGGCACCCACTAGAGGGGAGGCATGCCTTGATTTAGTCTTTTCAAATAACGAAGATAGAATAACTAAAACAGAGGTCAGAGAACCACTGGCAAACTCAGACCACAACATGGTCTCATTTGAAGTGTTTTTTAAATCCCCAAAAGAAATGACTAAAGCTAAGGTTTACAATTTTAGAAAAGCAAACTATGAAGGTATGAAACAGAGACTAACAGAAGTAGATTGGAGTAAAATAGAGAAAACACCCACAGAAGAAGGATGGTTATTCTTCAAAAATGTAGTACTAGAGGCGCAAAACAATTATATCCCTAAAGTAGACAAATCTAAATGTAAAACTAAATTGCCAAAATGGTTTAATAGATCAATTAAAAAAAAAATATTCAGCGAAAAACGGCACTTTACAGAGCATTAAAAAAGGACCAAAAAGAAAGTACGCAGAAAGAGTACACAGAACTGCAAACGCAAGTCAGAAAGTAAGTTAGAAAGGCCAAGAGAGAAATAGAAATGAACATTGCTAAGGGAGCTAAAACCAATTCCAAAATGTTTTTCCAATATTACAACAGCAAGAGAACATTCAAAGAGGAGATTAAATGTTTAAGAGATACAAATGGCAAAATCGTAGAGGAAGAAAAAAAAAATAGCAAATATGTTAAATAATTACTTTTCACAAGTTTTTACAAAGGAAGATACTGACAACATGCCCCACATGTCATCCAGTTCCTATCCAGTTTTAAATAACTTTAGCATAACTGAGGCAGAAGTGTTAAAGGGACTAGGAGCTCTTAAAATAAACAAATCCCCTGGGCCGGATGAGATCCTCCCAGTAGTACTCAAAGAAATGAAAGAAGTAATTTACAAACCGCTAACCAAGATCATGCAGCAGTCTCTTGACACAGGGGTGGTACCGACAGACTGGAAAATTGCAAACGTAATACCGATCCACAAAAAGGGAAACAAAACTGAACCAGGTAACTACAGACCAGTAAGCCTGACTTCTATTATATGCAAACTTATGGAAACTATAATAAGATCCAAAATGGAAAATTACCTATATGGTAACAGGGTACTGGGAGACAGTCAACATGGTTTTAGGAAAGGGAGATCGTGCCTAACTAACTTGCTTGATTTTTTTGAGGATGCAACATCCATAATGGATAATTGCAAAGCATATGACATGGTTTATTTAGATTTCCAGAAAGCTTTTGACAAAGTCCCGCACAAAAGATTAATTCTCAAACTGAACGCAGTTGGGATTCAAGGAAACACATGTACATGGATTAGGGAGTGGTTAACATGTAGAAAACAGAAAGTACTGATTAGAGGAAAAACCTCAGAATGGAGTGTGGTAACCAGCGGTGTACCACAGGGATCAGTATTAGGTCCTCTGCTATTCCTAATCTACATTAATGATTTAGATTCTGGTATAGTAAGCAAACTTGTTAAATTTGCAGACGACACAAAAGTAGGAGGAGTGGCAAACACTGTTGCAGCAGCAAAGGTCATTCAAAATGATCTAGACAAGATTCAGAACTGGGCAGACACATGGCAAATGACATTTAATAGAGAAAAGTGTAAGGTACTGCACGCAGGAAATAAAAATGTACATTATAAATATCATATGGGAGATATTGAAATTGGAGAAGGAATCTATGAAAAAGACCTAGGAGTTTTTGTTGACTCAGAAATGTCTTCATCTAGACAATTGGGGAAGCTATAAAAAAGGCTAACAAGATGCTCGGATACATTGTGAAAAGTGTTGAATTTAAATCAAGGGAAGTAATGTTAAAACTGTACAATGCACTAGTAAGACCTCATCTTGAATATTGTGTTCAGTTCTGGTCACCTCGCTATAAAAAAGATATTGCTGCTCTAGAAAGAGTGCAAAGAAGAGCGACCAGAATTATTCCGGGCTTAAAAGGCATGTCATATGCAGACAGGCTAAAAAAATTGAATCTGTTCAGTCTTGAACAAAGAAGACTACGTGGCGACCTAATTCAAGCATTCAAAATTCTAAAAGGTATTGACAGTGTCGACCCAAGGGACTTTTTCAGCCTGAAAAAAGAAACAAGGACCAGGGGTCACAAATGGAGTTTAGAAAAAGGGGCATTCAGAACAGAAAATAGGAGACACTTTTTTACACAGAGAATTGTGAGGGTCTGGAATCAACTCCCCAGTAATGTTGTTGAAGCTGACACCCTGGGATCCTTCAAGAAGCTGCTTGATGAGATTTTGGGATCAATAAGCTACTAACAACCAAACGAGCAAGATGGGCCGAATGGCCTCCTCTCGTTTGTAAACTTTCTTATGTTCTTATGTTCTTATATGAACCCCAAGGATAATTATGGAAATTCCATAGTTTTACCATGATAGCCTTCTTGAATCAAAACCATTTTTTTCTTGAATATCCAATAGGGTTTATATTAACCAATTTCATGTCTTTTGAAACAAAATGATGTATGAGTAAGACAAACACTGAGTAATTAAGATTCAGGGTATTGAAAAAGTAAATGAACCCCTGGTTTTATCAGCTCAGTTAAGGGGATAATTAGAATCAGGTGTTTAAATAATTAGATAGATCTACAGGGTGAGTTTGGGATGCTCTATCCTAAATAAAGATCAGAAACATTGTGAGCTTGGTCTTCACAATACATGTGTGTAGAAATACGTCATGCCACGATTAAAATAAATCTCTGCGGACCACAGAAAAACAGTTATTGATGCTCATCAATCTAAAAAGGGTTACAAAACAATTTCTAAGGATTTGGGCTCCACCACACCAATCCACTGTCAGACAAATGAAGAAAGTTTAACACCACAGTCACTCGACCCAGGAGAGGTAATCTCTCACCAAAATCTCTCCAAGAACAAACCGGAAAATCATGACGTTACAAAAAACCCCAGAGTAACCTCGAAGGATCTGCAGGCCATTCTTGCCTTGGCTAATGTGAGTGCTCATGACTCAGCTATCAGAAAAAGACTGAACAAGAATGGTGTTCATGGAAGGATAGCCAGGAGGAAACCACCGCTCTCTAAAAAGAACATAAGAAAGTTTACAAAAGAGAGGAGGCTATTTGGCCCATCTTGCTCATTTGCTTGTTAGTAGCTTATTGATCCCAGAATCTCATCAAGCAGCTTCCTGAAGGATCCCAGGGTGTCAGCTTCAACAACTGGGGAGTTGATTCCAGACCCTCATG